>NC_056745.1:124907712-125122712 GCF_019279795.1 Protopterus annectens | reverse complement strand
AGCTGATAACAATGAACGTTAGTTGATCGACCACAAAAGGTCAAACAACCAAAATATCGAAGACACGGAACAGTGATTTTTTTTTCCCTGAGGAAAAAAATCGCTGTTCCGTGTCTTCGCTATTTTGGTTGTTCGACCTTTTGTGGTCGATCAACTAGCGTTCAATGTTATCAGCTTTCGATAAGCTGATATAGACCCCCTACACACAAACCCACATACATCCTTGTTGTTTATTAAACATTGACTGTAATTATACAAGACTCACCTGAGAAAGTCTCCTCCCTATGTGACAGCTGGGCAGAACACAAATACATATAGACAGAAATGTGAACATTACTACAATACACTACTGAGCGTGCAAGTGAAAATATTCACAAAGAAGCTGACTGCTTTAGACAACAGTTCAAACAAAGCTGAATTAACATGACATGCATTGTTTTAGCCAATATTACACAGAATACAGCATATATCCTTAAAAGTTTGCCATAATGCAGTATCATTACACCAAGATTAGTGTTCTGCTTTTCACTGACTGCAGTTATTTCTTTTAAATGTCCGAACAATCACTGCATTTTTTTTTTTATTTCTGTACCCACTCTATTTCACAGATCTATAACTTTTTGCACGAGTCAGAAAAAATATTTAGCTGGTCTTTTACCAATAGCTACCAGCCTTTAAGTAATCAACTCTTAAAAGTGACTTACTTATTGCAAAAGCTGTGATACCATCTATTCAGACAATACCAACTCTATTCGGACAGCCCTTCTGTATAAAATATATATATATATATAAACAAAACTCCCTTCACTGTACTTTAACTTTAAAAAATCATATCAAAGGTTTCTAAATCCATTAAAATAATCCAGTATCCTTCATTCTGTAGAGCTTTCTTGTTACTATTCTTTGTCTCTTTTCTATATTTTTAAGTACAGAAGTCAAACTGCATCTCTAGATCCCAACAGTCTTACAAATTTTAGCACAATCTTACAAAGACTACCTTGGGACTTGTAACTTTTAAATAAATGCTTTCATCAATCATTACCCACAAGACACTACAGCAATCCACCTAAAGTCCCTCCTAACATACACAATACTTCTCAAACGTTTTTGCCAATATGGACTATATGACGTGTTCACATTGAATTCTATTTTATCTTCTGTGTCTCGTCCATTATGTTTACATCATCTGTTACTACTGGGACTGGGCCTGTATATTTCATAAAAAAGGCATCTTTAGTAAGGTTTGCATCTTACATGTGAAGCTTAAGGAAAAAGAACACCCAACACTCAGTCAAAAACTACAATGGGAGTTAGTGATTAGCTACTGGCCAAGATGCTTACCTCACAAAGTAGAGGGTTTGATTCTCACCTTTGGGAAACTGACTTAAAATGGCCCACAAGGGCAGCTAGCTTAGTACTTCCCTATGAACCTACTAACTCACAAGTACCAGAAATGTTACTCTCCGTTTTGCGTTAACTCAAAGTTAATCTGCTTTAATACAGACAGGTCAACTTCTTGTGCCATCACCTGACTCATAGTGATGTTCTGATTTACACTAGTGAAAGACTAGAAAGTCTGCTGGTCATTACAGCTTTATACATGACAAATGTTAGAAAACAGGGATGATTACTTGCAAAAAAAACTGATACCTCCATCTGTGCAGGCTGTATTAGTTCATTTATTATTAGTTGACACAGAACTCCACAATCTTTGCTATGGCTTTCAGAAGGCAGGCTGATCTGTAGTTATGAACATGTGTGCTGCTGACTTCAAATATATAACTAGCATTTCCACCCTTCATTTTAGACTGTACAATATTACCTTTTATAGAATTTGTTAGAAATGGTGACATTTCTGAATCGGTTTGTTAAACATTCTGTTGTTAATTCTGTCTAGTGCTGCAGTTATTCAGTTTATAATTTTAACATTTTCTTCAGTGGCCCACCTTTGACATGTCAGACAATGCCTACATCCATGCGTCTCACTCCACTGATTAGTATCTAGGGTTTGGGTGAAAGAAAATAACTAAGGTGGCAGTATCACTTTCACAGCACCATCATCTATCATCTTCCCTTCAACACTGCTTAACAATGTAACAGCAGAACTATTCCCCACGGCTGTTTTTATAAGTCTCAGAAGTAAACACATTCTTCAACTTTTCCAGCAAGGGACCACTCAACTTTCCTTCCTTGATTCCGGTCTTTTCTCTAAATTATTTAACATATATTGGTGTCATGTTATATCTTGATTTACTCTGAGCTGTCACTTTACAAAGTGCATCACTGTAGCTTAACCACACTGCATTACCCGACAGCCAAAACAGTAAAACCCTTTTTTCATTTTTTGATTCAAAGTGATAGTGAATACATCCAACTTACTACATTTTAACCAGTTTTCATTTATTTTTTTTCTTTTTACTTCTTTCAACACCTTTCCTGTATTTAACTCTTACTTTTTCTTATTCTCACATATTTTAACATTTCCTGTTTTTCTACTATTAAACCATAGTTAATTACGTCTATACTCAATTTCAAGAAGTTGTAATTACTCCAAAGTACTATTATTTCACACTGCCCAACCAATGTTTACATTTGCAAAAACAACATCAACTTGTCACTTCTTGTTGGATAATTAAACAGCTATTTATCCCACAAACTAATCAACAATTCAGACTTGACTTCTGGAATATTCAATAAGCGTGGTTCATATTCAAATTATGGCTTGTGAATTTGTATCTTTTAATATAAGAAAGTCAGCAAGTTCACCTTGCGTCAACTATTCCATATAATGTTGCAATTGTAAATTTCCCTTTGTTAATTCTGTACAAACTGATGTGGGATGGCATTCATCGGATATTATTCTTTATGATTTTATCCTGTACAAATGGTCAGACCTCTACAAATCCCTTTACACCATGCATAAAACTATGACCTTTCACTCTGACATGCCACTGACCCCCTTCTGTAGCCTGACTTTGTGCAAGTAAGACACCCTGTATATCCAAGGTCACGTAAGTTAGACATGGAAGTATTTCACATTATTGGAATAGTCTCAATGGGGCTGTGATGGAGTTCCACTGGTTGCCGCACAGAGCACAGGGAATACACTACAGTGTCATATCATTTAGTTATGGCAATTAGCAATTTATCTATAGAACTCGAGTCCAACTTGGAGTGTAGAGTTGAATGACAATGTTTAGAGACGAGTATTTTTCTGGGTTATGAAGAACTTTTTTAAGTTGTCACTAGTTGTGAGTGCTTGCATTAGTTCAAACCAGTTTAACACTTTCATCAAGAGGCAATGGTCAGGTGTATAGTGTTGATCTGTTGCAAATTATGCCACTTTGTTGTATTTGCTATATAATACCAATCCTTTTATAAATTTGTTTTTCCAATGAAAAAACACAAAAAGAAAAATCTAGCAAAGCTAGACTTTCAACTGTGCGATACCTTAAACCTCTTGTACCAGAGGCAACATGGGATATATGTAAATTACCCCTTAAGAATATCAGGTGTTTCAGCTAAATGTCAATTCTGAATGTCCATGACTTTTTATTTTACTTTTTTGCAATTTTTTACAATTTTAACCAGTTGGTTTTCCTGTGTGACCTTTTTACTCATTGTTTTAGTTTGTTAGTTGGTATATTTTGTAAACACCCTAATGTTTACGGACATTGGTTGGCTACGACAACCCTGTGTTTCCAAAAGTCAATCATTCCTCTTATGCTGTGCTAATGATGCCATAAGAAGGCAGAAACCTACATGTCCACAGCTAGAGGGGTTTGGCATTATTGGGTTGAAATTGTCTATAAATAGACTTAAAAAAAAAAAAGGGCATGGACATTCAGAATTGACATTTAGCTGAAACACCTGATATCTGTAAGGGGTAATTTGCACGCATCCTATGTGGCGTCTGATACAAGAGGTTTAAGGTATCACACAGTGGAAAGTCCAACTTTGCTAGATTTTTCTGTATTTTTTAACCAGTGGGTTTTCCCTCTATGACCTTTTTACTCATTGTTTTCCAAGGAAATGGAATGAGTTATTATCTATCATAGCCTTTGTTTATTAGTACTCCTGCCTATTTAACTGGTTATGTTTAAGAACATTAGCAATATAAGCTTACAAATAATGTTGTACATAACTGCAAGTTATCAGTTTCTCAGTAAGGTGCTTACAAAAATGATACAATTAAGTGCAGGACAATCCTGTTAAATTATTGAATTCAAATACAAAGTCATTTTGTTTAATGCCTGTATTCAATGACAGCCGAATGGTTTTGATAGTTGCATCCTGTGGATATCAATGGGTGTCATCTTAGCAATCTTAAAAAAAAGTTTTTTACTCATAGTCACAATGCAAAGCTAATAAAAGACATCTGCAATGTCTCATCCTAACAAATTATAGCTTCTGCATTACTTCGAAGACCTTTAGGTTAAAGGAAAGGGAAATATTATAGCATGTAAACACAAAGGCACAAGACCAAAGATATAAACATTTTAATGGCAGATCTAAAATAAAGGTGTGGGGATAATGGTCAAGGTGTTTACCTTACATACACAAGATGTAGGGTTTGATTCTCACATAGGTAAACTGGTTAGGCTTAAAATAGCCCACAAAGCCAGCTAGCCTAGTACTAATCTATGAACCTGTGAATAATAAGCAGTTATATCTGGGTCAGTGCATACATAAGGTTTATCCATCTACATTTCTGACACTAGAGAATCATCGGTTTACTAAAAGTCCCTTAAAACCTTCCATATTTATGCTACTTGCTAAAAACTAAAATAAAAATTCATATAGTACACACAAGCACACAACAGACAAAAACACATATCCAACCCCACCTAAAACACCCCCATGAAAACCCATTTCTACCTACACTCTAAAACAAAAAAGTAAAATAAAATTGAAAAAAATTAACCACACCCTGCATCTCCTCTCAACGTGAAAAGTTAACTTCACTCACTGCACAAATAAAATACAAAAAACACCCCCCCCCCAAACAATGGCCACCTAAATCACTGTAAGTTCAAGTACATCTGATAATGAAGCAGTATCATGAAAACAGATCAATGAAATAAAATAATGAAAAGTTAATTGGACAAAACAATCATAATTTACCCCTTTCTAATTATTTAAACTAAAACTCACAGCTGAACTATAAAATTAACACAACCCCTACCATTCTATTAAAACAAAACATAAAACAAGTTTAGTCACAGTAGACAAAAGATTGAAACACACGTCAGAACTGGATTTCCAGTTACGAAAGGAGCACGACAGCCTGACTTTGCTGCCTTTTTCCCTCCTCTTATTTGAAGTGATTTCTCTGGATAATGTCACTCAATCTCCAACAATCTCAGCAGCTCTAATTTGCTGGTGCATCTTGATACCCATGACAAGTTGATCCAAGGATAATAAAAGCAGTGACCCTTACCGGTTTTGCCAAGAGGTACCCATATGACCTTCATGTTGAGACAGAACTGACCCATTCTGGTACACCAGAATTTACTGGAATGTTGATGCACCAAGATCCTACCCCTTCCAACTCATACAACCTCATCATGCAGGAACCACAGAAGGTTAATGCCACTCTATCTCACTATAGGAAAAACTCTCATAAGAGGACGTCTCAATTTGAGGCAGCACTGTCATTCTACTTGGTTCATCTCTCACACACTGACAATGCTTTTATGACAACCAACCACTGCTTGGATGATTTAGAATCTACACTTGATTTACCAGAGGCAAAATCAACAGTTTTTGAAGACTGAGTCCAGAACAAGAATGTATATAATCGGCAAGCTGGGCAAAGATTTTTACCATGGAGAATGATGTGGAAAGGCCCCACTAAGCCTTTATTTAAAAAGGACATACAAGAACAGCAACAAGCAGCCCTGGAGGTGAGGAACGCAGTGCTAGCCTCATCAATATTTTTATTTATTTTTAATATACTGGAGATTTTTCTTATGTACATCAGTAAGTGGTCAATTTTCAATTTAAAGGCTGCTTGCTGGTGTTTCAACACTGCTTTGAGTGGTTTAACAATGTGAAATTCTAAAAAGGGATGCTTGCAGTATGTTGCTGCACCTAAATTGTACATTTCACGTTTTCCTTTTGAAAGACATCATGGTTACACAACAGCTCCATCAATCTACTGCATGTTTCTCTTCCTTGGCTTATTCTTCCTATCAAGTAGTGGTCATTTCTGTGGATTTAACATTGGAGAGTCTCATTAACAAGTCTCTATGTGCATGTTTGCATGCGTGCGTGTGTGTGTGTGTGTGTGCACATGTGCGCATGTCTGTCTGTGACTGTGTGTAAAAGGAAAAAACGTCTGGATTGATCGCTCAGTCTATATGTTTAATTGATAACTGGGTAGGTAGTCTGAACTGGAGACCCTTTTCAGTCACTAGTCAGACACACAGGCAAAATACAGTACCAAAACAACAAGACACAATAACACAATTGTAATAAAGTGTGCTCTTACAAGGGCATTAAAATACTATAAAAGATTACAAAAAAAACAACAGCAAGAGGGAAAGAGAAACGTGTTAAACAGATAGGAAGAGCATAAGCAGATAAGCTTTATATACAAATATACAACATACACAAGGAGGCCAATAACACATCTTTGTAAACACGTGGTAGACATGGGTACATTTATTAACCATTACCATTAAAGCAGATACACTCTACTTGCTTGAGAATATGTTGTGATTTATTTATTTTTTTAAACCAAGTGAGGTTTGGGGCTTTATTTCAGCGGAAAGTTTGTCCTATATAACAGCGCCCAGTCCGGAGAAAGTACACTCACCTATAACAAATTTAAAATGGGGGGCCAACGTAGTGAAACTGAATTTTCTTGGCTGTTTCTAAGAGAATAAGCTTGGCACTTAACAGGAAGATTTCTTTTTGAGGAAAGCAGTGGCCCTCACTCAACATTCTGAATAGAAAGGTGGAAGAAGGTTGCTCTTTCTGTAACGAGTAGCCAATTCAGATTCTTCAGAAGAGTGCACGGTGTGAGAGTAACTGCAAGTAGTATGAATTTATATATTTTGTTTTCAGAAACCTGCAGTCTCTCTCTATGTTTCAGACTAAGCGAAAAACATGTAATCATCCTCCTCCCCATTTTTCTACATGGGATCGGGGTATCGTGTTAACTGTCGCCAACTTTCTTGATTCAGTGCCACATTCCTGCCTTCTTCATGACTCATGCCTGATTGTAGCAGATGATCTTTCACACAATCCATCCATCTCTTTGCTGGATGTCCTCGATTCCTCTTACATTCTTTCCTGTCTGTCCCAAATCTTCCTCATCAGATTGTCTTCGGCTTTTCTACACATGTGCACAAACCACCGTAATCTGTTCTCTTTGATCTTTTCTGCAATTGGAGCTACTTTGGCTTCTGCTCTTATGTCCTCATCTCTTAGTCTTTCCCAAAGTGTGCATCCTATCACCTTTCTCAGGCACTTCATTTCCATCACCTCTGGCTTCAACTGTTCCGCCTTTACTGCCCAGGTTTCTGTACCATACAGTAATACTGGTCGCACCACTGTCTTGTACACCTTACTTTTCAGCTTCTTTGGCATTCTTCTGTCATAGACTACACCTGATACTCTATGCCAGTTGGCTGCAGCCCCTCTGATTCTATCTTTGACCTCTTCATTCAGACTCCCCTTCTCCTCAGCTATTCCTCCCAGATACTTGAAGCTGTTTACCTGTTCCACTATCTTCCCTTCTATCTCTATTCAACTTCTTCTGATTTCCCCAATTTGCTGCCATTACCACAGTCTCATCTGTGCTTAGTTTCATCCCATGTGCCCTCAGATTTGCATTCCATTCTCCTATCCTTTGCTGAAGTTGTAGCTCAGAGTCTGCCTGTACTGCTACATCATCTGCATACAACAGCTCTGGTGATCTGTCCCCTCCAACCTGTTTGCTAATGTAGTCCATCACCAGTATGAACAGCAGTGGGCTCAGAGCTGAACCCTGATGTACACCCACACCAACTGGGAACCCCTCTGTCAGGCAGAACATTGCTCATCACTGGGTCCTTGTACATAATCTGCACTAATTCCACCAATGTTTCTGGGACTTCAAACCACCGCAGCTGCCCAGATCAGCTTTCTTGGAGCCTTGCCAACATGTAATTGGAAGCCATATTCCAGTTTGAACATTTTTAACTAACACTGTACATGCAACAGGAGAGAGGAAGTGAGAGATTCAATAACAGACTTTCATTTGTAATAGTACTTTATCAATGATCTTGTCCATGTAGACAGAGAAATTGGTTATCAGTCCAGGGTGATACCTGTATTCAGTCACTTGAGGGATGCAAGTAATATTTTTGTCTATAAAGATAATTTCAGACATGTTAGGTAGCCTTGGGTAGAGAACAGTTAATTGTATTTTTTGTCTATGATTTATTAGGAGATTAATGACATTTTATTAGTGACAGATATTGGAAAAGGAAAACTGAAGTTAGGTTTGCAATTCAGCAACATTTTTATTGGCTTCAAGCAGCTGTATCCCATCTGCATGCAATATGAGGTCTAATGTGAGAAAATCTTGTCTTCATTAATGTCACTTACAAATGAGAAGAACAGAAGGGGGACCAAAACAGAGCCATGCAGGATACTACCAGTACTCGGGGTTCTGTACGTAGAAAGATAACTGTGTAGACTTCAAATGTTCTATTTTTAAGACAATTCTGCAATTATTCGACTGTATTTTGCCCAAAGTTAAATTTCACTAGTTTGTTACAGAGTAAGTTATTCTTTACAGTTCTGAATACCAGAATTATGTCAATAAATATTCCAGTGGTAATGAGCCCATCAATTACGTTATCGCTGATAGCATCAATAGCAATCAGTGGTGCTGAAGGAATTCCTGAAGCCATGATGCCGAGCATAAGTAAGTTTGGCTGCAGTTAGTGAAGTGCTTTAACACTTGCTATAAAGAATTTTTCATAGATTTTTTGGAGAGAATTCTATAAGAGAATCCTTTGATTTATTTCACTGCACTAAATACTTATAGAATACCCACTGAGTTGTTATCCCATGGAATACTATGAGTGAACCTTACACTATTTTTTGTACTGCAGTTAAACTTACACGGATACACAAACAAGACTCTGACAGTCTATACTCTGGTCATGGTTATCTAGCTGTTTAGTGAATTTTTGTCTCCTTAACTTCCAAGACACTCATTGCCAAAGATGAAAAAAGCCTTATGTAACATTTTTGTGAACAGCTCTCTGATATCATGGTCTCACCATCTCTAAAATCTCATCAAATCTAGGAGTATATGAGGGGCATGGAGGAGGCTGTACCCTCCTCGTCACTGACATCTGATGTAGTGGCTCTACAGTGAGTCCATGTGCTTCCTCTGGCCAGCCTTCGGAGGCAATGGGCCTGAGGAGGACAAAAAGGCAGTGTGACGACAGAAGCTGCCAAGAGTCTTTCTAAAAGACATCAGGACCTTCTGTATGCTTTTAAAGGAGGAGGAGGACTGCCAAAAGGTCGAAGAATTACCTGCAGGCTTGAATTAAGGCCAAAAGGTCAAAGAATTACCTGCAGGCTTGGCTTAAGGCCAGCATTAAAAGCAATACAGCTGCTGAGAGGGGAGCACATGCAGCCATTATAGTAGTAATAGTACTGACTCTGATACTAACACAATGTTTGCATGATGGCATCAGCACAAACCATTAAAAAGCTAACCCCTCAGACGGCAGCACAGTGAAGCACCAGCAATGAGCTGGTCATTGAACGGCAGAAGTGCAGCATCGGGTCAGACAAGACCATCAATGCTGGTATCACAGGCACTCTGACCTCTAACATCAGGTCAGACAAGCCCATCAATGCTGCTATCACGAGCACTCTGACCTCCAACATCAGGACTGGTTACTCTGCAATCAGCATATCATGAATCAAGGGTACCCTCCCTCTCTGCCCCATGGGGCAGGGGCAAGCAACAAACACGCTGAAGAGAAACAGAAACTACAGGGGAGTAAGGCTGGACACATCTTTTGATAAGCCTTTATAAGAGCATCCACAGGGTTTTAATAATCTACCTCAGGAAGAGTGACATAATCTGATCCAGCTGAAGCTGGCCTTAAAGGCACAATTTCTGACAATTATCTCTCTGAGATGCAAAGTTTAGTAATTTTTACTAGTTTTGCTGGAGATTTGTAGGAAATATCTCAATATAATAGCAGGCACAGATTTAAACTTTTCTGCATGATGACCTGGAAAGGAAGGACCAAGTCTCTCAGTACTATGCCAGGATTTCCACTTTTGAGAACTTGAAGAATCAGCAGAAACATCAACAATCCAGGTCTCTAATTCTAAAGTCAGTGTACTCTGCTTGGATGTCAAGGTCGACAGGCCCAGCTCTACTTTGCTTTGGGTCCAAAGGCTTGTTGGTCCTGGCAGAAAGTATCTTTTGTGTCAAAACAGCTGTAAATTGTTCTTCCTGTCCCTATTAGCAGTATTCAGAGTGACTGGTCTTCAGCAAGGCAATGCAAACATTCAGAATGCCTGTCAAGCTACAACACTAAGTACCAAACAATTAACACTGGCAGTAAAAAAAAAAAACTTTTTAGTCTGATTAAAGACGACACAAAAAGTGAAAAACTCACCAAAAGGATAACATGGCTGCAAAAAAATAACAAAAGGTATTTTCTAATGCAGTAAGACATGCAGAGCAAGACAAAGTAGGTGAAAAGCCAAACAGAAAGAAAGTCACAACAGCACTCAGAAGGAAGAGGCATAAATTATCTAGGCATGGGTGAGAAAAACACAATAAGAGAGTTTAACACTTAGTCAAAAAAGTTGAAAGAAATACTAGAACTTGTATTTGCAGAACACCAGGGAACACAAAGCATACAAAAAGATGAGCAAAAAAAAAAAGCAGCCCAAGTACGTTCTCTGAAATGCCTGCTTTTCGGCACAGCAAGACAGACCTCAACAGGAATGTCTTCATACAGAGCATTATGAGCAAATTTTTACAACTCAGTAGCATGGGAAAATTTCAGATGCCAAGCAATCTAATGTCTGACAGCATTAGTTCTGTTACAGAGGCTGGAAATTCTCATAACAGACAGGTCTGGCATTGGCAAATATTTGGCCCAAATAGAGGCATGTTTCGAGGGGTCTCCAAGTCATAACTCTCTCTACATTCAGCCCCACAGCCTTCACCCTTAATGATTTATGAGAAAACCACAAATTTATGAGGAACACACCAAAAATAGGAGGCAAGAACACATAGTGCAAATTTTTGAAAACTTGAGAGGTTTGGTACCAGCATGCATTTATGAATGCTGATCATATCACTCAATTGTCCAGATTTTTGCAGAATGTCCAGATTTTTGCCTCATATTTTTAGTCTATTCCGCATAAAATTTGCAGTTTTCTGACAAATCACTGGGATGATCTAAAGACTGAAGTCACTATATAATGACATACACGTACATTTCAGACCTCAAACCCTTCAGAAAAAGTATGTTAACACAAACCCTGTTACTTTACCAACTTTCTAAGTTTATAAGAGCAGTATTTAAAATATGTCCCTATTTTTGGGCCTTTGTCCCCCCATTTTGTCAGGCTTTGTCCAGATTTCTTGCACTAACAGATTGAGATGCATGATGCTGATACTGCATTTCTGGCATACCTTTCAACTTTTTTGCTCAAGAATTCTGGAGACAGAACTTCCACAATGGGTGCAGACTGATTAACAGCTCAATTTCAATTCTCCCTGAGTAATAAAAGAAACCAAGAAATAAGAGAAAGTGGCATTATCCAGCTTGAATAAAATACAGATACTGGCTAGTAAGTGCACTGCCTGGATGCCAGCAAAGAAGAAATTAAGAGACCCCCAAAAAAATTAATCAGAAAAAGTGATGAGAAAATGCAGACTGGGAAGAATCCTGCATCTGTTCAGCCAAAAGCAGTTCAAGCTTCAGCTTTGGTGTAAGACACAACTTCCAGTAATCCAGAGGAAAAGAATAAGTCAGATGGGCTCAGAGCTGATTAAAGCAAAAGAAACACTGAAGGAGCACACCATCTCACACAAATAAAGGCTGGAAAAAGTGGAAGTAGTTTTAAAAAGATAGTCCATAATATGATTATGGTAAAAAGCTGCAATATTTGACTTAAATAATCAGCAACGGTGATCTATGCAGCTGTACCACTACAATAAATGTGAAAAAATAAAGTAAGATTAAAAGTTATAAGATCTAATAAGCAATAATTCAAATGGTACATTGATATGATAGTCTGTACATCTGTAAATAACCCAGGAAAACTAGCAGGTATATGTGTTGGAGACCTACCTCGCAAAGTACTTTTCTTCTATTCAAGATAAAATGAGAAGTTATGTACCTACCATAACGTTCCATGTTAGTTGTCTTCTCTCGCCCTTCTTTCTTGCTGGATGGGTTCGGAGCCGATCCTCGGCTCCGACTCGGCCACTTACTAAAACTCGAGAGCTTATTTTACCGGCTCGAGGCAACCCTATATCCCATGATGCTAGGCGATAACTCCCCAGATCTTGTTTGGAAGCTGAAAAACCTAGCATAGGCCAATAAAACAAAATCCTCCAACTGGAAGGAGGAGGAAGAGGGATAAAACCCCCCAAAGATCATTATCTACACTATATATATCCTAGGACACCTAGATGGTGAACAAGGGAATATAAGGACCCTTCAAAGAAGAGAAGATCTTCTCAGTCTGTCCGGGCTAGGGGGATGGTGGGTGGGATGCAAGAAAGAAGGCAAGAGAAGACAACTAACATGGAACGTTATATGGTAGGTACATAACTTCTCAATGTTAAGTTGTCAATCTCGCCTTCATTCTTGCTGGATGGGGCCGCGTCCCTAGCACCTTCATCCTGGGTGGCTCATTGGAACAGACTCAAAAATGGTGGAACCAAATGTTGCTCTGTCCCTAGAGCCCATGTCCAATTTGTAATGCGAAACAAAGGTATGAGAAGAGGCCCATGTGGCTGCCGCACAGATAGTGTCTATTGGTAGTCTAGCTTGAAAAGCTGTAGATGTAGCTAGTGCTCTAGTTGAATGGGCTTTTGGCTTAGAAGTTAATTCCCTGCCTCGGAGTTGATAAATAGATGTAATCACAGAAGACAGCCACCTAGATAGGGTCACCTTAGAAACAGGAAGACCTTTCTTATTTTCTGCGTACGATAAAAACAGTTGATCAGACTTCCTTATTTGTTTGGTTCTATCCAAATAGTATCGGAGCTGGCGGTGAACATCTAGATAATGTAGCTTTTGCTCCGCTCTATTAGTATAGTTTGGGAAAAAAACTGGGAGATCAACTGATTGATTTAAATTTGTCTGTGAAGCCACCTTGGGTAAGAAGGATGGATTAGTCCTTAGAGAAACTCTGTCTTAATGGAAGATTAAGTAGGGAGGACGAATGCAGAGGGCGTGAAGCTCAGATACTCTCCTAGCAGAAGTAATGGCGACTAGGAAGAGTGTCTTCCAGGAAAGAAATTTCAATGAACAGGAGACCGCAGGTTCAAAGGGGGGAAGAATCAAGGATGTTAAGACTAAATTAAGATCCCACTGAGGTGGAGGGTCTTTGATCGGAGGCTTAAGTAAATATACACCTTTAAGGAAAGCTTTGCAAAGCTTATTGGACATGATGTTGTGGTCCGATAAGCCTGTATGAAAATTCGATATGGCTGCCAACTGAACCTTTACTGTAGAGGCAGAAGACCCTGAATGAAAAATTTCGGCTAGGAAGTCTAAGACCGAATGAATTGGGGCAGTAAAAGGATCTATATTCCTTGCGTTTGCCCAGAAGGAGAAACGTTTCCATTTACTAGTGTAAGTCCTTCTGGTGGAAGATTTAAGGGAAGCTACTATGATATCCCGGACGGGATTAGAAATTATAGGAAGCCTGGCTAAGGACGGAAGTGGAGCAACCAAGCAGTGAGGTTGAGAGAATGTAGGGATTGGTGCAGCTGCCCCGACTGATGGGTCAACAGATCTGGAGCTGGGTCCAGATGCCAAGGCTGTACCAAAAGATAACGATGTAGGAATGGAAACCATATCTGTCGAGGCCAATAAAGGGCAATGAGAATCAACTTGGCACTCAAGGTGGTTGCTTTCTGAATTACTTGTGGGATTAGAGGAAAGGGTGGAAAGGCATAGAGAAGTCCCCGAGGACAATCTTGGACTAGAGCGTCTCTGAGGGGATGGCCTGGAAGGGGGAAGAGGGTGAAGACGTCGGGGCATTAGCTGTTTTGGGGTGTAGCAAAAAGATCGCAGCAAGGAAGGCCCCACTTCTGAAAAATCTCTTCCGCCACAGATTGTTTGAGAGACCACTCGTGTGGCATGAGTATAGCTCTGCTCAACCTGTCCGCTATGATGTTGGACTTCCCGGGGATATGCGTTGCTACCAGAAACCGCTGAGGAGATTGCCCATTGCCAAAGTCTGAGTGCCTCTCGACACAGGGGATAGGACTTGGTTCCGCCTTGCTTGTTGATATACCACACTACGGACATATTGTCCGTTTGGATTGCAATAGTTCCTAGGGGAAGAGAGTCGTGGAGGGCTTGCAACGTTAAAAGCACTGCTCTCATCTCTAGGACATTTATGAGCAGGTGGCGTTCGAAAGGTTGCCAAGTGCCATGGACCATACTGCCCTGAAAATGCCCCCCCACCCGATCAGGGAGGCATCCGATGTCACCGTGGCGACCAGGGGAGGAGGAACAAAGGGTCTGCCTTGATGGACTTGAGGGGACAATATCCACCAGGACAGATGACTTTTGCAAGTTGGAGTTATCATGATCTTGTGGTGCATGGGGAGTTGCTGAAAAGACCATTGGGTGAAAAGCATCCACTGTAGAAGACGCATGTAAAAATGTGGAAGGGGAAGAAGTGTTATGGCGGCCGCCATAAGACCCAATACTTTCAGGACATACCTGGCCTGAATTTTGTCGCTCTGAAGAAGAACATGGACATGGTTTTGAATATCGAAGACCCTTTGATCTGTTAACTTTGCTGAAAGTTGTACGGTGCTCAAGTTGGCGCCTATAAAGGTAATAGACTGACAACGCGACAAGGCAGACTTTTCGAAATTTATAGAGATTCCTAGCTCTCTGCAAATGTGAATGGTGTAAGCTCTGGCTTGGAGAAGTTGATGCCTGGTGGTGGCGGTGAGGAGCCAGTCGTCTAGATATGGAAACACCTGGAATCCTTGCCATCTCAGGTGAGCCGTAACTGCTGCCATACATTTGGTGAACACTCTGGGGGCTGTAGTGAGACCAAAGGGCAGGGCTCTGAATTGGTAGTGACTGGTCCCCAGCCAAAAGCGGAGAAACCTTCTGGAGTGCCTGTGAATTTTGATGTGATAGTACGCATCCTGAAGGTCCACGGAGCACATCCAATTGTCCTTGCCCAAAAAGGGTAGAATGGACTGTAGCGTGACCATCTGGAATCTTGTTCTCTTTACAAACTTGTTTAGTTTGCTGAGATCTAATATTGGTCTCCAGTCCCCTGTCTTTTTCGGTACCAAAAAGAACCTTGAGTAGATTTGAGTAGACTGGCTGGATGGCTCTTTTTGCTAGCAGTTTTGATATCTCTGATACTGCTAGTTCCCTTAGACCGGGTGGAACGTCTGGAAGGGTTCCCTTTTGCTGAATTGGGGTTTGGGTAAAGGTAAAGGGAATTTTGTAACCCTCAGATATGATCGACTGTACCCATTTGTCTTGAGTAAGGGAAAGCCAGGCTGTTGGGTACAGCGACAATCTTCCCCCGACTGCCTCTAAAGGTGGACAATCGGCAACATCTCAGGGATGTTGGAAGGGTTTGTCAGAGAGAGGCTCCCTGCTACTCTGGTTCTGCGGACCCCCTCTGCCCCTAGGGCGGCGTCTGTTGTTGTTACCCCCTCTGCCTCTGGGGGTAAACTGACCTCTTGCATCAGGCGTGACTCCTTGAGATTTGTGGAACCACATTTTCCCACCCTTCTGACCCTTAGGGTATGGTCTTGAAGGGGTGGAGAAACGGACTCCTACGGCAGAAAGAGTCTTGCCACCTTGTTCGCATCTGGTCAAGGTGTCTTTCACTTGAGGTCCGAACAAAGCCGAACCATCAAAAGGGGAATTTGTGAAGGACACCTTGAAAGGGTCCGCGAAATTACACAGCCGCATCCAGGCGTGACGCCTTAAGGCCACTCCTGTGCCCGCGGCCCTACTCGCTCCATCGGCTGCATATGAAATTAGATGCATGGAGGAGTTAACAATCGAGTTCAGGGTTCCAAGCTGTGAGTTTATTTTATCCTGGGACCCAGCAGCTGATGGATCCTGTAAGACTTCTCCCAGCTCTTTGAGAATCTCTCTCTGAAGGCGAGTGAAGTGACACAAGTAATTCAGCGACCGCATGGCAAAGGTCGCTGAAGAAAACATCCGCTTGCCATATCTATCCATGGTCCTAGAATCCTTATTAGGAGGATGGATAGGTACTGAAGGATCAGCTAGTTCCTTCTTGGTGGCTGCAGCCACCACCATGGCATCTGCCGGTACACCTTTTGTTAGGAATTGTTTGTCAACTGGTGCTGTGATGAATTTAGATGGCCTCCGAGGGGTGGGTTCCACCGAATCCGGGGGCAACCACGCCTTCCGAGCCACTACTTCCATAAGGGGGTCGAAAGGCGGAGACACCCAGGAGGTGGAGGGTCGAGAACCAAACGCCTCCAGGTACACCGACTCGTCCTCGGAAGGATTAAGGGAAGACCAGTTCCCCCTCTGCTTTAGGATTTCTAGGATGTCTGAGAAAGAGACATCCTCTGAGGGGGACTTTGGGGATCCATCCAAGTCAGTGTCAGATGTAATGGACTCAGGGGAGTCCACATGCTTCCTCTTACATGTCCTCTTACGAGGAGGCTCTGCTGACAGGTCAGGAGAAGCCTCGGAAGAGGAAGAAATTCCCAGTGGGGAAACCTGAGGCGTTGGATCTCTGGGTCCGGGAGCAAGAGAGTGGGAAGAGACATCAGCAGGCACTGTTGTGGGAGAAGCTGATGAAGCTGACCGTTGACTATGCCCTGGGGCTAGTACACTCCTCATCACCTCGAAGGCTCCACTATCAGAAAGGTCAGAGGGCCCCCGCTCCAAAGAGGTAGGAACCCCAGGCCGCACCGACAGGGAAGGCTCCGAGGCAGATGTCGGGGCTGAGCTCACCAGCGCCGATGCTCCGAGAGGGAGAACGGGGTCAGACAATGGTCCGATGCCACTCGCCCCCTCAGAGCCGACGAGAGAGACCAGGTGCCCGGATCCGTCCAATGAAGGCATCAAGGAGGAGATTGGAGCGGGAGCCGAAGGGGGAGGTATCGGCTCCGATGCCACAACAGTCACGGCTCCGAGGAGCTCCGGCTCCGAACTCGGAGGGAGAGTCGAAGGAGGAAAAATAGGTGGAGTCGTAATAGCTACCGTCTGATGAGACGGGCTACAGATCATCTGGGCCAATGCCTGAGACTTGAACAGTCTACTTACCACTCTCTCAAGGTCGTGATCTGAGAGCCTGGACGACCGAGAAGATCGGCTCCGATGGCTCCGCTCCGAGAGCAGTGGAGATCTCGGAGCCGAATGGATGGACTCCAATGAAGGGGATCTTGACCTCTTCTTAGATATGGATGGAGCCAAAGGAGCCGACAGTGAATGCATGGACTCAGAGGTATTGGCACCGAGTGGTGCCGAGACCGGAACCTGTGACTCGGAGGGATCGGCTCCAGCCGGAGCCGATCTAGGCACAGACGAAGAGCCAGCAGCCGAAGGCTTAGTACTTGGAGCCGACGGTTTTGCTGGTTTCGAAGGCCTCCCTGACACAGACTTAGTCGAGGAGCCCTCGGGCTTTAAAAAGCCCCTCAGTATAAGTTTGTTCCTGCGCTCCTGCAGGACTCTTGGACTGAATCCATGACACACAGAACAAGAGTCCTGCAGGTGCAGGGGTCCCAGGCAGTAAACACAAGTAGTGTGACCATCTGTCAGAGACATTTTCTGACAGCACGAGTCACACTTCTTAAAGCCTGAGACCTTAGTTTCCTTTGGCTCCTTCGACATAACAGTGTCGAGGGATCACAAAAGGAAAGAGAAAACACACACACACACACACACACACACACACACACACACACACACACACACACACACACACACCACTCAAAAAACTATAAAAAACAATAAAAATATTAATTCGGATACTGACACACCCAAACACTCCACAAGATCCCTAAGAAAAATTAGGAAAGGGGCAGGCTTAAGGCCTAACCTAAGAGTGGAGGGGAAGGGATATAAGGGATAAAAAGGGAAGGTATAAACAGGAATAGAATTAGAGGTAGTCGCTAACTACTGAAAAACAACGGAGTGAAAAATTAACCAAAAAGGGTGACTGAACACTATATATTTAAAGACTTACCAGGAGCCGGTAAAAATACGCACCTCGCAAGCGAAAGCGGCAAACGAGATCTGAGGAGTTATCGCCTAGCATCATGGGATATAGGGTTGCCTCGAGCCGGTAAAATAAGCTCTCGAGCTTTAGTAAGTGGCCGAGTCGGAGCCGAGGATCGGCTCCGAACCCGTCCAGCAAGAATGAAGGCGAGATTGACAACTTAACATCTTCTGTTTTTCTGGCAAATCACTAAGGAGTGAAGACACTAAATAATGCTATACATTTCAGTTTCAGATTTCATGTCTTTCAGAAAATGCATGCTAAGACAAATCCTGTTATTCTAGCATCTGAGTTTATAAGAACAATATTTAAAATCTCTCCCTGTTTTTGTGCCTTTGCCCCCCATTATTTTAGGCTTTGTCTAGTTTATTTGTCCTAAGAAGTGGAGAGGTATGGTTGGGGAAGGGGGTTGTGCAGAGAAGGGTAGCTTGTAGCACACTACCCAAACCTTAACACAGGCTTCAGGTAGTTGCAGAGACAGCCAATGAAAAAAAGAGTTAGCAGTCACATTTCTGATACCATCAAAATCTTCTTCTACGTTCAGGGCGCTGCACAGTGGAAGGATGCAGCACCAATATGTCTATTTTTTTTTCCCTTGGAAAATAGGACTAGATCACCTCAGGCTATGAGCTACTTCATAATGCGCAACAACGCTACCATGTTGCAGTGAGACCGTCGCCAGAAATTTTGAGCTATACACAATGGACTGTATCAATTGCTGAACTCAGTATATTTCACTGCGTGAAGGCAATGTTGCACAAACGTCTGCAGGAAAAAATATGTATATATAATATATAAACTAGAGAGTTACTTGTAACCCTGGCACCCTAGGAGTCAGAGAATGCAGAAAATAAAAATGCTACACATTTTATTTTTTGTTTCATGATTCAAAACAAATGTATATCCTTATTAAGTATTAAAGACAGGAATTTCTACAATTCAGGGGACAGTAAGAATGAGATTTGCACAATCATTACAAATCATCACACTTTTACACACAGATTCCCACAAGCGTGTTACTTATAAGGAATCATGTTCCTCTACCGAAGGAACTTTCAGTGTATGCCTGAGATAAGAAAATAACTTGCTTAAAGCCAGTTTCAGATAACCTCATTTTTTTCTTACAAGAGGCAAGCCCCCATGCATTTCCACACCCCTGTACTTTATAATACTTTATAAGTACCAACTACACAGTCTCACAACACTAGAATAAATGGTACACTTGATGGGTAACAGAAGAGGCTCTCGCTGAATTTATGCATAGCAGGGGCACTCACCAAACAACTGACAGGCTACTATTTATGAGTACAGAAGCATGCCTGCAATAATTAACTGCTAAACGCGGTGGTGGTGCTGCGGTAGTGTTGTCGCCTCGCAGTAAGACGCTGTCCGGTTCGATTCTCAGCTAGAACATGTTCTTCGTGGGGACATGCGTGAATGGGCGTACCTTCGTTAAAGGTTGTGCGTCAGGGCTGGTAACTCGGCACATAAAAATCAACTACCAATCATTAGCGGACCAGAGTTCCGCTGTGGTGACCCCTAACCGGAAAAAGCCGAAAGACACAACAACAGCTAACGTGTCCATACCCGTCAACCTCTAAGTATAAGAAACATGGACAAATCCTAAAATAATGGGGGACAAAGGCCCAAAAATAAGGACAAATTTTAAATATTGCTCTTATAGATTTAGAAAATTACTAGAATAACAGCATGTGTCTTAGCATGCATTTTATGAAAGAAATGAAGTCTGAAACTCGAATGTATGGCATTATTTAGTTATTTCAATCCTCAGTGATTTGCCAGAAAACCACAAATATTATGAGGAACGGGCCAAGAATATGAGGCATAAATCTGGACAGTTGAGAGGTATGCATGTGCCCTTTTCTCCAAGTATCAGTTTTAAGAAGCCTATGGTATTCTTGGCTATTAGCATACCGGATTAGCTACTACCTATTTCCTGGCACTTCTGTAACATGGCCATTACTTACAATGACTGGAATCCGAAAACTGAGAACACTAATGAAAATGAGCTGCTGCTTGTCAGTTCTGGGATCCTGGACAGAGTGATTCATAGAAACCATATGGAATAACTAACGCCTGTACAGAAGGAAAAAAATACACTAAACCAATATTACACACCTTCATTTAGTAACACTCAAAAATGTGGGCAATGGTAAACTTCCAAAGTGCATTATAAGGTCCATGTCCATGAAAAAATCTCTTACTTCTGGGTGGTCTGGTACTGACCCATGCCATTCACCCTACAGGGTATTATTATGTTGAGAAAAATGGCCATCTGGTTTAGTTTAAAAAATGAATAAATGAATACACTACAATAGCTGAAGTTTGAAATGCTTTATTTTCTGAAATAAAGCAAACTGATGGTTACCATTCTGTTTGTTTCTTTTAGTTACCACGATTGCATATGGGCAAAAGATTTTGTTTGCTATTTATGGGGACATTTTGAGGTACTGTATTTGCTCAGTTAGCTTTTTCATTTTGCCTGTTTATATGGTCTTTGTGGTCCTACTGGATGTGTTTAATTTCTGCCTGATGCTTATGATTTTATACATTTATTTTGTTTGTGAAAATGGCTGCACATTACACATTAACTAGTTCCAGACTGTAGCATTTGAGTGAAAGATATATAGCTAATCTGTATGTACTCACCCCCATTCAAAAGGCATGGCTAACTCTAATGCACAGATACATGACACTCTGACTCCATTCTACCTTAAGTAGGCACAACATGTAGCCACAGCACTGGAGGAATTTTCAAGAATGAACGACAGCGAATGATCTGCGATGTCTCATCCATCTACTGAGCATGGAGAGAGGGTGTGTTCCAATAATAAATCTACTGTGGAGAACTGAGACCTAACGGGTTTTTCAGATCCCTGCGGGCCAACAAGAGTGCCTAGGGGATATCAGATGATTTAAGTAAGTGATGCCCACATATGCTAACCATTGCATTTCACACCTTGCAGCAGTTGCTGGAAAACTCGTAAACAAGTTAGGTACATCAGAAATAAAAAAGACGCCTTTCTTGCACCAACAAGGACTACAACCAGTACGGCTGGAGAAAGCAAATGGATCCATATGGGACAATAGACAGTCAGGTGGGAAGGGAAATATACACTCTTACGGCAGATAAAAAAAACACCCTTTGGCCTATCTTGTCTGATGAATGAGCTGCAGATGTTAATGATGAAGTTAAATCAAAAGTCATTTCTCTCTCCAAACATCCAAATATCCTTACAGCTGCCCATGCATCTTTAAATTATCCCAACAATACATTCTTTTCAAGAATGTTGAATCCATCCATCATATTTTCTGTAAAAAAAAATAAAAAAAAAATGTATATATATATATATATATATATATATATATATATATATATATATATATATAGATATATATATATATATATATATATATATATATATATATATATATATATATATATATATATATATATATATAGATATATATATATATATATATATATACACCTTTCTACACCCCTCCAGGTCAACCACAAATTATCTTCACACACACTGACATAAATCTGTTTTAGAAAACAGCACAAACTTATTCAGTATGTGTCCATCAATCCCACCTCTTTCACCTTTCTTCAAGAACATTAAATTCATCTTGTCTCCATTTATCTGTTTTCTGAGGAAGACAATACAGCACTTAAGCTGCCCTAATCTGGAAAAGTAAGACTGCCAAATTGCTCAACACACACTAAATGGAGTGTCATCAAATATATGCAGAGGCACATATAAGGTACTGACTTCCAGTTGTGGTGCCTCTTTCTATTTACTCCATGGTCCCTCTGGTTTCCTTGTTTCCAAATTGCTTACCTACATTTCGTTCATCTGCTATGACTAACGTTAGGGTATTTTCCCTTGTTAACATTTTACATCAGATTTCTAATATTGTTTTCAGATGAAAATTTTTTTTACTCTGCGCTTTTGGCAATGTTTCTGATTTATTTCCTTTGTAAAAATGAGTAAATGAACTGGTCCTAAACAGTGGACCATTTCCAGTCATGAACCATGCTAAATGCCAACAAACATACAGCTGCGAATGCCTATGTCATTTGAATCGCAAACATCCAACTCCATATAAGTGAAAACCCGTATGACAGAAAAGTGCTGAAATCTATAGAAAATATATGATGGTGTTACTTCTTATCATAAGACTTGTTAGGGAAATAGGTCTAACACAGTAAGTGTAGATTACAATGATCAGCACAGTGTTTTTACTCCCCCCCCACCACCACCACCATCTGAAGACGATCATACTTGCACTCCAGAGCTAATTCACTGTGTGCTGAGTGCAATCTTTTTTTTGTTTGTTTTTTGTTTCTTTCTCTATGACTGTGCAACCTTGAGTCAGCATATGCAAGAGAAGGGGTGTGGGGTGCTTGCCCCTCCCCCTCTAAAGTCATTTTAATGGTATATTTATTGTGGGGAATGTTTTTGATGAAATGAGTTTTCAATCAAATAGGTTTGACCATTTGGGATTCAATCAAATGATACAGATTTAATTAACTTGGTTGAACTGCATTTATGTCGATGGGCATAATGTCGACACAAACCAATTAATATTATGCATGTTGACATGCTGCTATGCATGTGCTAAGCATTAATCTCAGCACATCCAAAAATTTTAAAGAAAAAAGCACAAAGAAAACATTGTTTTTTGTAGAGGGCAAGCCACCTCCTGCACCCCCACAACATCATCCTCTGATAAATATGTATTCTAACTCAGAGACTGCACAATCCCCATGGAAAGGGAATATTCCCCTTCCTGGGGATTGTCAATCTTGCACACCTGTTGGCCACCTGTTAAATCAAACTGTGTTGACTAAACAGGTGTCGACCAAAGTACCTTTAGACCAAGGTAGCAATACATACATAGACACACACATACACACATATATATATATATATATATACACACACACACACACACACACACACACACACACACACACACACACACACACACACACATATAAATACATAGATATTTAGACACAGATAGTAAATCACTAGCTACACGTGTAGTTATTAGCTCTCTCACCTTAGCACCTACAAATTGCCCTAATAAATTTAAAAAATAAGACATGCAAAAAGAAACATTATGAAGACAGTGATTGTGATTAAGATTATCCCCATTCCTCCAGAACAGTTAAGGCTGATGTTATTCTACTTATAACTTTCTGTACACCAACCTGTTGTGCAGCTCTATGCAGTCAGCACACCTCTGAAAGTTTAAGAATTCTGGACAAAGCCAAATGTAAATGGGGACAAATGTCCAAAATCAAGGACAATTTTTAAATACTTTAATTTACTTAAAAAAGGAATAGAATAATAGGTTTTGCATCAACATGCTTTTTCCTGAACAATATGAAACATGAAACACTACTTTCTATCATTACTGACTGGAAATCTCAGTGATATACTAGGAAAATCAAACATTTTATAAAGGACACTGAAAAATGTAGGACACTTCAGAGGTACAGCAGTCATCAAAAAGGTATACTTTTCCTTCCAGCGTCATTTAAATGGGCACTGAAAAGGACCTTTAAGTCTGGAACTCTTGAAGGTGGCACAGTAGAAGCTTTGTGTCACTGGGTAACCACTGAGTTACGCATTAACTTCACAATTTGCTTTCCTGCTTCTCAAAGAAGGATAACACTCCGCTACAAATTTATTTGTTAGGAGTGTCAAGCTATGGATGTGAATTTTCACTGGACTGGTTTACTTTCCTCTATTACGGAAAATGTTAATTAAAAAATATACAAAAGGAAAATAATTTATGTCTATGTTTAGTTATGATAGAGGGTTTACAGTGATCTACCTTTTATTTAAATACTTTTGGAGTAGCTAAGTATATCAACACTCTGGACCCCACTCAATTTGGATTTGTAAAGGGTTAATCATGCCTCCTAAACCTGACTGACTTCTTCAAAGCAGTCACTAGAGCTGTAGATGAGGGTAAGGTAGTGCACACTGCCTATCTTGACCTCGCCAAGGCTGACACCATTCCCCACTCTGGTATTATAGATAAACTCACTGGACTAGGCATAAATCCATATGTCACAAGATGGGTGGCCAACTGGTTCACTGACAGAACCCACACAGTGAAAGTAGCAAACTCCAAATCCGACTTCAGACCAGTGACAAGCGGAGTACCACAGGGTTCGGTCCTGGGTCCTCTCCTGTTCGGAGATACAGCTGGTCTCTGGCTAACAAAATTCGCAGATGACTGCAAACTAGGAGCCATAATTGATTCACCTAAGGATATGGACATTTTACAGAGGACTCACTGACACTAATGCTTGATGTCAAAGTCAAGGCCTAAAGCTCAATGCCAAGAAGTGCATTGTTATCCCCTTTGGGAAAAATACCGTATCCATGAAACTACCGAAAATGTGATAAGAGACCTTGGGACACAGGTGGATAGTAGCCTCTCCTTTGATAATCACGTCACCACAGTAGTCAGGAAATCCTTCTATGTGGCACACCTCATAACAAAGGGGTTCTCCTCCAGAAAAAGAGAGGTCATCGTTCCTCTCTACTCATCCCTTATTAGACCCATCATAGAGTACAATGCTCCATTTGGCATGTACCTTGCAAGACATCTGCAACAGCTGGAAAGGCCACAGAAATAAACCACTAAGAGGATTACCAGCCTCAAAACAGATGCCATATGCTGACTGTCTCAAAAAACTACAGCTCTACTCCGTTGCATATCGCCTGCTCTGAGGCGACCTCTGCCTAATGTACAAACCCATGTCTAATCCAGACCTGATGGACATACTACACTTAAAGAAATCCCAATCTCTCCGAGTCACACTCTCCAGGGACCTAAACCTTGTCACCACAATAAACAGAATATGCTGGAGGGATAGATTCCTGTCCCAGAGACTTCCCCTGCTCTGGAATAGGCTGCCCATTCATGTCAAGCAAAGCTCCTCATTAGCCCTCTAAGAGAAATCTTGACAATTGGATGGGTAGTAGGAAATTCACCCCAGGAATCACTGCTTGACAGGGGCACAGGAAAATAATTTTCTTGGGTAGCGAAAGCCAGGGAACTCATTTGGCTAGGCTTGTGTAGGCCCTAGGGCCAATAGCCTAGTACGTACCTATGAACACTGACTCAAAAAGGGAAGTGTGTGCGCGAGCATGCGTGTGTGCTTTGGGAGGCATGGATGTATTACTTTACTGTAAAACATGACACATTTTCCATAATGCAGGATGGCATACTGGTGACATTTTACTGCCTTGCAGCAGGTAAGTACAAATTGCTGCTATTTAATGTACCCCTCATGGAATTTTATACACTAGTTACAACTTGTATAGTTAAAACCCATTTTTGATTGAAATAGTCTGAGCTGACACAATGCTTCTTACTATGGTGAGTACGGAGAATTATCTGTGATGTGGAAAAGTAAGCATATGTATATGTCTGAATATCTGTAGGAAAAAATATGTTTATAATGCCTGGCAAAGAAGCCATTCGGGGCAACAACTACCAGTAACATAGCAACAGAAACATTACTTAGACCAATTAAACAGTTTCTTTTACTGAAAAGAAGGGAAGGGGGCACGAAATGTCATCTGACAGTAAGGCATTCAGTGGTTACTGCCCTCACTCACTCTGAAATGCTGGTTTCTCATTCATTTTACCAAGATGAGAAGTGTGGACAAAAGACTGGATATTATATGCTATAAGCAATACCTTTGCAGATTATTAACTGGTATAACTGGTATTTCAAATAGGAAGGTACCATTAAATTAAACTGGTGAAAAGTAGAGAGAGAAAGTAACTGCTAAGAACATCAGGAAAATATGCTATGCTGCTAACTCCATATCTGCTGCTCTTTGTCAATGATGTCAACATGTGGCTCATTATCCAAAACACTGAAAAACACCCCTGTAAAATGACCATGGGCAAAGGTCACCAGCTTCAGTTACAGAACTCCTGGGAATGTAACTATAACTTCAGAAAAACTGAAAAGTGTCATTTCAAATGGGGTGACATGGACACATACAGCTTTCTGGTTTCTTAACTAGAATCTGAAAATCTTTCCCAGCAGCATCTCAGTGGAGCTTTGATAAGCATAGTCCCGAAAGGCTATTGATGCAACATTCTCAGGAAAATTACTTTCTAGGTTCAGTGCCAAGCTTCTCCAGGGACCAAAAAAAAAAAAACCTAGACATCATGAAACCATGTAAAGGGCTGACCAACGAATCACAAATAAAAATTAAATAAATAAATAAAGATTACTAAAGTTTTCTGACTACACAAGCTCTTCATTTGGAGTGGACATTTTGTTATGAGCCCTTATTATTAAGAAGAATAAAGTCAAAATACATCACTACTAACCCTAGGGTCAAACAGCATTTAAATATGGACAGAGAGCTAATAAGGCAAAGTGTGCAAGTAAGTGAACATTTGGATTTCAGTTTCTAAAAACGTATGGCGATTTACTACTGAGGGCTAAACAGGAAGTTTTCATACACGTGTCCAGCAGCAGAGAAAGTACACTGCTTAAAACTAAGCAAATAGTGCAAAATGCAAGTGCAAATGGTCAAACACAGTTAGTTAGCACTTGTTACTTCTGTATAACTGAATCTTCCACAAGCTTCAAAATGGGTATATTCAAGACCTTTTTACATACATAATTATTATGACCTATGTCAATTTCCTGCAAGATCATTTTTTTTTATTTTTTAAATCTTTTTTTCCTTCAGAGATATGCCTTCTGTTACGTGTTAGTATTGAAACCTGATCTTTTTTAAGTTTGTTTAGTCCCACACTGATTCAGTGGGCTACAGCATTAAATTTGTATGCAGAGATGTTTCAAGACATGTCACTTATGTTTAAATGCTGCTGGCCATCTGGGTTAATATGATGCACCAAAGACAGTTTGCACAAGAACGGTTTAATAAGTTGTCTAGACATAGTAAGGCCTTGGCAGGTTTAATTCTGGTGGCTGCCAGTGATAATTCAATAAAGGTGCTAAAAAAGAATGGTTTAATAAGGATGACATTTATCAATATTCTGGTTAATAAAGGCTTCTAATACAGCTACAAGAGAACTTAACTCTAGATTAAAGATTCTCGTAGTCTAAGTTTTTTTGTTAGCATTTACAGCTTCTTAATTTGTCTGTTAAAACTGGCTGATGAAGGTATTGAACTAAATTAATTTTACAACTTAACTATTCTGATGAAACAATTTAATGGTCCAGTGTAATATTAATCTTAAAATATTGTAATTTAACGTCCATTGGTACATTTATCAGTAAAACTAAATTAAATTTACAGCTTTTCAGTTCCACATATTCTGATGAAACAATATGAGGGTTCAATGTTATATTAACCTTATAATATTATAATTTTATGCTCCTTTGTATATTTTATCAGTATTTACTGAAGAACGTAAATACTGTGTAGAAAGACAGCACTTGTGTTTGGTTAATGCAATTTTTTTTTATTCAGCCTAAATATGTTACTGGGTTAATCTTTACTAGTATGTTAAAGTGAACATGCATTTAAAAATGTTTCTTCGGTTACTTTGAATTTGCTTATATGGCAAAAAAGTGCAACTTTTCACTTTCCCTTTGCTTTGAACACTGCAGTAAGAGTGTGCAAAAACACCAACTCGTGCCCTGATGTTCAAGCACGAAAGTAACAGAAAATCCATCAGAGCTCTTTAAGGTTATTTATAAAGCATTTGATTATTGAAAGGTTACTGATGCTTGTGGGTTAAGGCACTTTTCTGATTTTCTCAGTGCAATTCTAACTTTTCTAAACAGCCTACTTGAAGTAGAGGCGAGAGGTGATTTGGCATGCAGGAGAACAGTTTTCCTGCCAAAAATAGAAATAAATTACAGAAACTTTGAGATGAAACTCGAGGATTTTATGCAAATGTTCTATACATGGTTAATCGGATAGTTTATTACAAAACAAGGGGCTGTAAACTATTTAAAAATAACAATCTGGGGAATCTAGTGTCAAGAACATAGGATTATCCAGAAATCAAGGTCAAAACATTTATTGTGCTTTTATACAGGATTGCTTGAGGAGCCCATATGGTACACCCAACCACTGTGGATGAACAGCCTGCCAGGAGCTACAGTGCATTTAGGGAAGAGCTGTTCTGGGAAGAAGCTAGAAGAAATACTCGACTAATAGAGCTGTGTTGCAGGAAAGCACTGGAAAGTCAGTTTCATCAGTGATGTCATAAAATGCCAAGGAAATGAGAAAACGTTCTGGACATAAACTAAACTCATCTGATGTAGTCTAGTGTCATGGAAAGTTAACGTGTCACTTTTTAGCTGTTACTGTGCTGGCAATTTGGTCTTGCCTTGTAGAGTGCTCTGACACAAAATAGTCTGATGTCAAATGGGACTCACCTGGTTGCCAAAATGAATTAAACAAACAGGTATTAATCAGAAAGGAAAAGGACTTTAATAGACATCAGCTAGAAAAAGCAGGAGGAATGTATTTGCTAAAAGGATGCACAGGGGAAGGAAGGCAGGCTGGCCGCTGCTTCCATCACATGACTGCATCTATACAAATGTGTGAGGTACTGTTGGATATTGCTGAACATCACAGGCACAGACAGTCCAAGGAACTTCTTCCATAGGTATTCACATGTCTGCTGTCTTCCATACCAGAAACCTGAAGGAGAGATGAAAAAAGTACAGTTTTGTACCTACCATAAATGTAGATGTCCGATAGGCATGCATCTGCAGTCCTTACAAATGGGTTGTCCTGTCGTCAGGCAGCCCTTCGGTCGGCCGGATTCCAAAGTCTGGGTCTGGCCTCGGCTGGTGTCGCACTTCACCCGACGTCATAGCTGCAGTTATTCGGGTATAAAGGCATCAGCCGATGCCATCTTCCTCAGTGTTTCTTGCCCCAGATGCCAGGTGCCCTCTAGGAAGGCTAAATTTGGATAAATGCAAATGGTTCCAAATAGTAGAGAGCAAACAAAAAATAAGCATGTATGTACATATATACAAACAAATACACCAGAATAGATTCCCCCAGCTAGCTACAAGATGGGCAAATACCCTAGGAGTACCACAGAGGGGAAGGAGGGTGGGTAATCCTGACTGCAGATGCATGCCTATCAGACATCTACATTTATGGTAGGTACAAAACTGTACTATGTCCTTCAAGGATGCATCTGCAGTCCTTACAAATGGGTAGAATACCATAGCCAAACTGGGGGAGGAGGAGAAATAAGATTATGGTGTAGTTAAGATCCCTTGCAAAACAGCAGTGGCAAAACCTGCTCGGGATCTGGAGTATAAAGGTAAATTATAATGCTTGGCAAATGTATGCACGGAGCTCCAAGTAGCAGCCTCTAAAATGTCTTTGGTAGCCACTCCTCGTAGAAAAGCTGTGGTAGTGGCTGTAGTCCTTGTAGAGTGAGGCCTGATGTTTTCTGGAGTTTTCTTCCCATGGTAGGAGTAACAAAATCTAATGCAATTTCCTATCCACTTAGAGATTGTCTGTTTTGAAATTGCTTTTCCTTCCATTCCTGTTGCATATGCTACCAATAGCTGGTCAGTTTTTCTATTGCCCTTGGTCCTGTCCAGGTAGTAACGTAATTGTCTATGTACATCCAAGGTATGCAACAGTCTTTCTCCCCTGTTCTGTGGGTTGGGGAAGAATGTAGGTAGGTGGATAGCTTGGTTTAAAGATACCTTGGAGACCACCTTTGGCATAAAAGTAGGATTTGTTCTCATGGACACTCTATCTTGATGGAAGATCAGGAAGGGCTGTACTGCCATTAATGCCTGTAGCTCAGATACCCTTCTTGCTGAAGTGATTGCAAGCAGGAAAGCAGTTTTCCATGATAAGTATTGTAATTCTGCTGTTGCTGCTGGTTCGAAAGGAGGGAGTGTCAACTTTTCTAGCACAAAGTTCAAGTCCCATGCTGGCAATGGTGGCTTCCTAGGTGGTTTTACATTTTTAATTCCTCTCAGAAACTGCTTGAGCAGAGGATGTGAGAAGACTGGAGGATCCAAGTTGTATTCTGCTGAAATAGCTGATGCATGAATCTTAATGGAAGAATAGGACAGGTCGTTGTGGAAGAGCTCTGCCAAGTATTCCAGGATGTTGGCTATATTTACCAGTGACACATTTTCTCCTTTTGCAGTACTCCAAATGTGATATCTTTTCCATTTTGCTGAATAATTTTTTCTTGTTAAGGGTCTGCGAGCCTCCAAGATAATGTCTTTAACCCTTTGGGATAAACTTGGGTTATTTGGTCTTATGCAATATTCCAGGCAGTCAGCTGCAGTGTTTTCAGGTTTGGATGCAGAGTGTTGTAGTTGTTCTGAGTTAACAGTAAGGGAACCAGTGGTAGAGGCCATATTTGTTCCTGAGACATGCTCCTCAGTAATGGGTACCAATGTTGCCTTGGCCAGTCTGGAGCTATCAGGATGATCCTTGGACGGTCTTCTTTGATCTTCAATAGTACCTTGTGCATCAAAGGAAGTGGTGGGAATGCATATGCTGTCAGGTTTTTCCAACTGAAAGATAGGGAGTCCACTTTCCAAGCAAGTGGGTGGTACGTCCTTGTGCAGAATTTCTTCAGTTGGTGATTGCGTGGGGATGCAAATAAGTCTATTTCTGGTAGTCCCCATTTCCTTGTAATGGTTTTGAATATGTCCGGATGCAGCATCCATTCGTGGGCATCCGTGGTAGTTCTGCTTAGTATGTCTGCTAGTATGTTTTCTTTTCCTGGCACAAAAATTGCTTGTAACTGAATGTTGAGGGTCAGGGCCACATTCCAGAGTTCCATTGCCATGCGGCATAGAGGGTACGAATGTGTGCCTCCCTGTTTGTTGATGTACCACATAACTGTGGTGTTGTCTGTCCTTATCAACAGTTGACCTTGTCGAAGAAATGGTCTGAATGTCTGAAATGCCAGTTTTACTGCCAGCATTTCCTTTTGATTTATGTGTAGGTGCAGCTGGTCTTGCGTCCATAAGCCTTGTATGCACTTGTCCAGCATGTGCGCCCCCCAACCGAGGTCTGAGGCGTCCGTTGTGATGGCCTGGCTTGGTTGAGTGCTGTGGAAGGGCAGTCCTTTGTTTGATTGACAGGCCTGAGCCCACCATTCGAACTCTTGCTTCAGGCATGGGATTATTGGAATTTGGGTTTCTAGGCTGTGCTTGTGCTGAGACCATAAATTCCTTAGGTACCACTGTAACTTTCTCATATGCAGTCTGGCATGTGGAACCAAAATTATGCAGGATGCCATGAAACCCAAGGCTTGCAGGACTTTCCTTGCTGTTAGCTGGTTCTGTTTTGTTAATGCCAAGAAGTAGAGAGGGAGTTGCTCCTGTTTTTCTACTGTTAGAAATGCCATTTGTTGTGATGTGTCCAGCTCTGCACCCAAAAAGGTTATCCTTTGGGATGATATCAGCCTTGACTTTTTTATATTGACTGTGTATCCCAGGGCTTGCAGTAGATAAATGACCCTTTTTAAGTCTTCTGCTAGTTTGTTTTTGTTGTCCGCTTTTAACAGGCAGTCGTCCAGGTAAGGGTAGATTTGAATTCCCTGAAGCCTGCAATGAGCAATTACTGATGCCAGGCATTTCGTGAACACTCTGGGCGCAGTAGATAAGCCAAAGGGCAATGCTGAGAATTGATAATGCTCTGATCCTGCAAGAAATCTGAGGTATCTTCTGCAATTTGGTCGTATGGGGACGTGCAGGTATGCCTCCTTGAGATCTAGAGTTACCAGCCAAGACTCCTTGCCCAACATGGGAAGAAGCTGCTGTAGGGTCAGCATTTTGAATTTTGGGACAATGAGGTATGTGTTTAAAGCGGACAGGTCGAGAATAGGTCGCCATTGGTTTTCTTTTCTTGGTACCAGGAAGAGCCTGGAGTAAAATCCTTGTCCTTGCTCCATAGATGGTACCTTTTCTACAGCTCTCATCCTTAGTAAGTGAGTTATTTGCTTTAGAGCTTCTGCATTTTGGTTTGGAGGTAGGTTTGGCATTCCTCTCTTCCTTGGTAGAGTATGGAAGTGAAACCTGTAACCTTGGTCTATTGTCTGCAAAATCCACTTGTCTCCTGTGATGTAATGCCAGTTTACTGAAAATAAGGCTAGCTTTCCGCCTAAGGGTGCTTCTAGTTGTTCCCTGGTAGGCGGTGCTAGAGCCAAGTCACTGTGATTGTCCTGTAGTCGTGGTGGTGGCTGTATCTGTGGCTGTACCTCGCTGGTTGTTAGCCTGCCACTGACGTCCCCTGTAGGCACCTCTGGATTGACCCCTGCCTCTTGAGCGCCTATTCCTGCCTCTCTGAGCTTTGGAGGTGTCTGGAAAGGACCAATTCTTGGAGGGCCAATTCCTGCTAAACCTTGGAGGTTGGACCTGTAAGAAATCTTTGACTGTCTGGACAGATTTTGCCTTCTCTTCCATCTTCTTCAGCACCTGTTGTGCAGGAGAGCCAAACAAATTGATCTTGTCCATAGGAGCATCTAATAGTTTTGATTTGACATGGTCTGGTAAGGCCTGTTCTTTTAACCATGCATGTCTTCTGATCACTGTGCCAGTCATGGCAGATCTAAAGGAAGCCTCCAGTGCATCATAGCCGCATTTTAAGGAATGGTTAGTGACCTGCTGAATGTTATGTACCATTTCCTGAACAGATTTTTTGTCTAATGGCTCATCCGAGGACAGCTTTTTAGTTAACTGGTCTAACATAAATTCTTGATACTGGATCATGTGGAATTGACAGTTCAAGGCCCTAGCTGAAAGAGTAGCAGAAGTGTAAACTTTTTTACCCCATCTCTCTAAGGTCCTAGATTCCCTTTCAGAGGGGAGAGGGTTTTTGGCAGAGGTAGCTGCTACAGCCTTGGGTCCCTGGGAGATAGTTTCGGGATCTGCAAAAGGGGCCTTATACAAATGATAATGTGTGTCCGGAACCCTGTAGTACCCATCGGGCTTAGCAGGGGCCGGAGGAAGAGAATCAGGAGCAGTACAAGCATCATTAAAAGCATCATCCACAACAGTAAGTACTGGAGGAATGGCTAAAGGCCTATGCTGTGGCAAATGCAAAAAGGTTCTAAGCCTTTTCCTAGAGTCTGAAAAATCCTGGCCCTGCCATTGAAATTGTTCCCTCATAGCATGCAAGGTTTCCCCAAAAGAAAATTCCTCAGGCGGAGAGGCATAAGGAATGGACTCTTCTGCATCAGAGTCCTCATAAGGAGAAAAAGGGGCCTCTGGAGGGTCTGAATTATCTGATTCGTCAGAGGAGCCATCTGAAGAAACTGGCTCAGGGGGCTCTACTCTAGTCCTCTTCTCTGGAGGTGGGTGAGAGGCCCTGTCTGGAAGTGGTTGGGATCCCCGGATCAAAGAAATGAGATCCTCTGCTAGACTAAGCATTTGTGAACTAGAACTGGGCCTGTGAGACGGGATCTTAGCAGGCACAGTTTTGGTAGTTTTTGCTGCTTTAGCCCTGGCAAAGGCCTTAATCGACATGGATGCAGGAGGCCTAGCAGCTCCACGTGCAGGGGTAGAAATATCCAAAGGGATAGTATCTGATAAATCCTGTGAACCTGCAGGAGCAGGTGGGATTTCAGTAGCAGATTCAGCCAAGCTGGATGAGGCCTCGGTAAGTGGCAAGCTTTCGGCCGAAGGAAGAACCGTGGACTCTGTTTCAGCCGAAACCGAGACACTCGCGGTTGGCTTAACCGCGGTTTCGGCCGAAACCGCGGACCGCGAGTGTCGGTCCTTTTCCTTGCGTTTTTTAGAAATTTGCGTAGTCGGAGTATCCGACGGCATAATGTAAGCAAAAGCGGAGCCGAAAAACTCTTCAGCAAATTCAGACCGACGTCTAAGCGTTCGTCGGTTGAAAGAAGCACAGGCTAGACAAGCTGCTACGTCGTGGTCTGGGCCTAAGCAAGGTAAGCAGTAAGAGTGGAAATCTTTATGAGGTATTTGTTTCTGACATCGGCTGAGGCAAGAAAGAGTCCCCAACGGGGTACTTAGCTTTTTAGAAGTCTTCGGTAGTAGTAGAAGTATTCGGTAGTAGTAATCTCTGGTTCTGACCGACCGGCACTTGCGAACAGCTTCTGCTTCGGGCGCCACGTGGCAAGAAAGACTGAGGAAGATGGCGTCGGCTGATGCCTTTATACCCGAATAACTGCAGCTATGACGTCGGGTGAAGTGCGACACCAGCCGAGGCCAGACCCAGACTTTGGAATCCGGCCGACCGAAGGGCTGCCTGACGACAGGACAACCCATTTGTAAGGACTGCAGATGCATCCTTGAAGGACATCTGTGGAATGACAAATAGAACCATTAAAAACAGATGTATGACATGTTAGCCTAGCTACTCAGCATCAGTTTGGTGAAGACGACTAGTAAAAATACACACAAAAAAAAAACTTTTGTGAGTGCCAGGATGCTGGACTTTATGCTTAAGGGTTCATGTAAAAACGAATGGACAAGACAGTTGGTGAGATCACAGTCAAAAAAAAAAAAACTTCAGCAAATGGTGTTAAAACAATCATTTACTTAAAAACTTCAAGTAAGTGAAAAGGAACAAGAACTGAAGCCAAAGAATTTGGATTATTTTATAAAGAAAAGGAAGGACAAAATTCCATGATACACAGATAAACTTCACACTGCCTGCGGCAATCCTGCATGGGAGATTACAGAAGAATGGACCTAAAAACCACAGTATCCTGCCATCACACTAAAGACTTTAGTAAGAGATTCATTACTCCGATTACTACACAGTGGGGGAGACAAGTTAATACCATATGAGATGAGTTAATTCGTCTTTCTCTAGAGTGTATGAGTTGTAAATAACAGCACTAACTTTACAGAATGAAAAAAAATGCATCACAAGAATGGTTACCCGTGTTCCAGCCAAAAGAGAATTACTACAATTATCAGATGCATTTTTGGTTCATATATGTAAAAAGGAGCCAGTGCAAACATTTTACTGAAGTTTTCCAAATGACAGGTTGGAAAGTTTAAAGGTTAATTTTCATGGTCTATTAATGGTCCTTAACATTCTGATTGCTCCTTCTGCCCAGTGATTAGTTTAGTGTTAACAGTGATGCTGCTTCTGTGGGGTTTGATGAGCTAAACCTTACCACGATCACAGTCTTCAGCTCACGTAAACCAAGAAACAAGATGGGTGCAACATTTCCAGCAAAAAAGTCAGTTTTGAGCCGTCTTCTACTAAAGACCAAAAACAAAACAAAATAAACAAATACATAAAATCAATTTCACACTATTAAATCCCAAGCTTGTAACATTGGTGGCTCAAAACCAGGAATAAGCCTGAAGTGTCACCAGTTTTGTAAATTATAGTAGCATGAGACCGCCACAGAATTCCCCCATCATTAGCAAAGATGAGCGTTCTTCACGGAGCTATTTTCTACTGAGTAATGACAATGAGGGGTACAAGATAAAGTCACCCAGTACTGCTCTGAGGTATTTCGTATACGAAGCTCATGCAGACAAAAGTATACAAAATACACATCAACAGCAACAAGTTGTAGTAAGATGATGCAATGAAGCATAGAAGATACATGGCAGACAACGCATTAAACTGTACTTGTACCATAACGGACTGTAATGCATCACAGGAAAATATTCAAGAATATATGCATTATGGAAAAGCAAATAATGTTAAAAAGACTGGGGTTAAAATGGTTTTCAACTCTTACTTTTGCACCACGGGCTTGTGGTACAAAAACTGCCACACAGCACCTTTGCCTATTAGGGAGCATTTTCTTGTTGTACGTCTATGAGATAAACACTTATAAAAAAAATATGATTTTCGTACAATGACGTCATAGAAAAACAGCAAACCTTATCCTTAGCAGTATCAGTGTAGGAAAAACATGTGTTGCATCCACAGACTTTAATGGGCATACTACATCTCAGTGTTGCATAAACGTCTATGGATGCAACACACCTTACCCTGAGGTAACGTCACAGTAGTAAATATTTAAAGTTATTTGGGGTATGGTTTAATAAAATGTTTACATAACTATAGACAAAAGGAAAAATGTACTGCGGCCATTGACTCATCAAATGCCATGATGCATATCAATTACCATTGGAAATTCACTTTTAAGTAGCAGGGCTGGGGCATGCACAGAGCATATGTATGGGTAAGGAAAGCAAGGTCTTTTGCCTCCATCTCCAAGAAATCAGTCTCACCATTTTATATTACTCTTAAACCACTGGTAATAAGATCTGGTTGCTGGTTTCACTAGGAATATTAAACCCAGACAGCAAAGAAGTTGGAAGGGAAACAGACAGCTTTTCAGTATACAAAAAGCAGGGCGACTCACCTAAGGCCAGTAAAATGGCTATATTTGTATTGTTTTGTTTTCTGTAAGTACAAGACCCGAAACAAGAGACAAAAGAGGAAACAAGTTTTACAAACCAGGAGTAATTAGCTCCACAGAACATCTGTAACTGATAAGGGGAAATGTTGAACAGAATGATGGAAAGAGTCTGTTTGGAAGCCTGGTGTACACACACGTACATACGCACGCACGCGCGCACACACAACACACTGAGCCTGGTTTCCTCAAACTGTAGAAATTTAATTTACAGAAACCTGAGATGTTCAGTGGGCGTACAGAATAGTTTCAGAAAATAAACCAAGAGTGAACAAAGTTCTGCAACAGCAAAAATTTCATTTCTTATCACCAATAAAACCCTTTTAGATCAAACTTCCCAGTGTGCTATCTAGACTCCTGTCAAACTCAAGAGTAGCAGAGAAATCAAGACTTGTTATACCACATTTGCATACTTTAAAAAGTCAGTAAAGACACAACGTTCAAGTATGCAAACATTTTATTGCAGTGTAGCTAGTGACAATAATGAAGCTGAAAGATGTGTCTGCTAACACACTAAGAGACCATTAAATTTAACAACTGTTAAGACTGCTTTGCATTTTTTGTGGTTTTAATGTGCAAATAAATATATTTAATCCTGCAATAAGATAAACAAAAAATTACTACGTATTAGGACAAGGTAAACATTCAGCAGCTTCTAGGAATCTAAAACAGTTACAAATGCTAACTCCTGGATTCAGATTTTAATTTTGAATTACTTCCTGCAGTTTGCACAATTTAAAATAAGAACTAAAGAAGCTTTAGCCTTGGTATATAATACACTGTAGGCTAAGTTAGACCGTCACACTGTTGTTTAGAGTTCTTTGTTTATCCTACACCCAATGTTCTACTACTCATTTATCTTCAAAAGTAGTTAAGCTGTTTAGTGAACACAGACAGTTCACTGGTGCAAAACTATTTGAATAAGAAGAGACTGAACAATTCTGATAAAAAATCATAACTTTGCAATCCATAAGCTGTTAAAACAAGAGTTTATGTCACTAGAACATGATTATTTTTCACAGGTCCTTTTTTATTATCAGATACAAAATTGAAAATCTGACAACCCCACAGCATCACTATCGGTATGGGATTTTCTCATCCCTAGGCAAACTCCAGTGCCACCATGTTATTAGTGAATTAAGGCTACGGAAAGCATTGAACAAGCCTTGTGTGTAATCCTGTCATTTTCTTTGTGTATGCCTGGCAGCTGGCACCAAATGCTTTGTCTTCTGCCTTTTCTTCAAAGGGACATCCACTTTGACAAAGGGTGATGGCTCAGACCCCTGCCTAGATTCGATCAAGGTACCCAGCACCGGCACCCATTTCTGAACAAGGATCTGAGGAATCCTTTTAGGCACCTCAGAGATTATCATACATGGCCTCAACTTCTGCCAAGGACGTTTGGAAGGCCTCCGAGGACACGAGAAAAGGCAGTTCCACTCCGGCCTCTGATAAGGTAGCAGGAGGTGAAAATGACAGCAATACTAGACGTTCCTCCGGGTTCTCATCCGCCTCAACACAGACATTCAGCAGAAGCTGGACAGTAGCAGGTTTAGGCCCATCTTTCTTGGCCTCCTTCTTAAGTGGTGGCTATAGCTAAAGGTAAATGGATTCTGCCATGGTACCTTGGGCCAATAACTTGGGATGATGGTTCTCAAGATATATCAAAAGGGAAGAAAGACAGCAAAGCAAAATCTTTGGTATGAAAGTCTGACAGATGGAACACAAGAGTGTGGTCATGAGATGCACCTAAGGAAATCAGGCATCTATCATGACAGTCCTTATGGGGAATCTGCCTCCCACACTGACATTTCCCCTTCTTGGATGACATGTAACCCACTGCAAAATAGAATGGAAAGAAAAAGGAACCCAAAATGGGGGTACTTATCTGAAAGTGTAGGCTCCATATAACCAGAATAGTGAAGACAGTTCAGACTGATGCATGATAATGGAATTCAGACTGGCGGCAATGAAGCTCTAGGTTAGGAGAATACATATGTCATCTTTACACCCTACACTTGCACGGGGGAGCATATATCCGATGTGCAATGATCCTCTGTAATAAAGGCTTTGTTATATTAACCAGAAATTGGGCTGTCCTTGGCAGGTGATACCAGAGGTGATGAAAACTGTAACAGTGATATGGAAGGACATCATATGTTACACTACATGTCTTAGTCTCCAAAAAACAGATATTCACACAAGGTACTGTTGACTATCTTGGTAAGTTTTTCATGTTTTTTTCCTTGGTCACAGCAGATTTAACAATACTTCATCTAAACCTTAGCACTATGTAAAAATGAAAATTATGTATCTACCCTAACTATAGATCTGTACTGTTTGCTTCTGTCATTCCTGAAAAGATTGGTTATCCACTCCTTCTAGGATCCTACCTAGGCCACTTTCAGACATTGGCTCCAAGGCTCAGACTCCTCCCTCACCCATAATCCCCTACAGTTAGTGGGTAAGATACCTCAGATCGGGTTTGTCCACACCCTACAATAAATCTGATACACATTGCCATAAACCAAAACACATCACTGACAAACAATCCTCAACCTAGACCTTGAAGAGTACAAGACCTAGCCATAGGGACTGCCAGTGCAGTCACTTCAAAGACATGGGAAAAAGACAACTGGAAAGGGAGAAAGTGGGAAGGAAGTTGAGGAAGGTCAGAAACACACAACACAGACCTATTGTTATGGTAAGAGTCTAATTTTCATATCCAATGTTCTCTCTTCCATCCATTCTTCAATGGATGGAAGGGACGGAGTCCCCTGCCACCATAACCTTGGGAGTTATCATGGAATTATATTCCAGAGGACAGCCAAACCAAAGGAAGCCCTTGACCTGGACTGTAAATCCAACTTATAGTGAGATATGAAGGAATAGATATTAGATCAAAGTAGCTGCAGCACATCAAAAAGGTACTCTGGAGAAAAAGGCAGTGGAGGTAGCAACTGACCTAGAGGAATGAGCCTTAGGAGATTTAGGGAGTCTCTTCTGCTTATAGACATGTGAAACATTCAGATAACCAGCGAGAAAGCATTACCTTAAACACTCTTTTGCCCAATTTGGTTGAAGAAAAGGAGACAAACAACTGGTCAGTCATTCTATCCTTCTTAGACTGATGCAAATAAAACTGGAGCTGATGGTGCAAATCCAGATGGTGTAACATGTACTCTCCTTTACTGGAGACTTAAGTAGAAAAAAGAAAAATTACTAGACTGAATAAGGGAATAGTCAAAAGCCACGTTAGGGAGAAAAGAAAGATTTGTTTCCTCTATCCTTGTGGAAAACCATGCAGTGAGGCTTGCAGGAAAGAGCCTGAAGCTCAGATATTCTCCTTGCAGAAGTGACTGCCACCAAAAATAAAAGTTTTCCAAGCCAGGTATTTTAAATCAACTATAGCCACAGGTTTGAAAAAGGGTCTTGTCAAGGCCTGCAGAAAAGCAGTAATACTGCAAGGGGGGGAACAGGATCTCAAAGGGGAGGTCAAAGAAGGAAAGCATCCCTAAAGAAAGCCTTGGACAATCTAAGGGAAGCAATAGGTGACTGATTCTCCACAGTGGAAAAACTGGAAGTAGCTGCTAATTGGGATTCTCTGCAATGTGAAAACTTTAAATAGCAGTTAACTGGAAGTTGATAGCAAGTAACTAGACCCACTCTGAAAAAGAGAAGTCACGAAATCCAAGATAGATGACAAAGGGTCTGAAAACAGATCCAAATTCATGCTAGAAGCCCAGATCAAAAATCTTTTCAATTCACTCTTGTAAATCTTCTGAGAAGGAGGTTTCTATGCAGAGGTCAAACTGTGTACAACTTGTGATGAAAGTCTGGACTGTCTAAACATCATCAGAACTGGAGGAACCATGTGGTCAACTTGAGAGTTGCCATGCCTGGGTGAGGCTTCCCAGAAAGGTGAAACAGAAGATCTGGAGCAAGGTCCAACATCCAAGGAGGATAAATCAGATGAGACCACACTTGTCAAGGCCAGAAGGGCACTTAGGATTACCATGGCCTTGCTCCACATTGCTTTCTGCAGAAATGCTAGGATGACAGGAGTAGGATAGGCATAAAGGAGACTGGGGGAAGGCTAATATGGCTCGGAGCTTCTATTGGGGAGTCTCATGCTTGGGGAATTAGCAGAAAGAACCTGCTGCATTTGGCAGTGGATGGTGAAGCAAAGAGATTGCAGCATGGTTGATCTCAGCCGCTGAAAATCTGATTTGCCACTGTCAGACAGAGGGGCCACTCATGAGAAAGGAGGATAGTCCTGCTCAACCTGTCTACTAGAACACTGAACTTCCCTGGTATGTTTATTGCTATCAGAAAGGGGTCAGAAGACACTCCCAAACCCTCATGGCCTCTTGACATTACAGGAAAGAACATGTTCCTCCCTGCTGGTTGATGTACCAAACTACTAACATATTGTCTGTCTGGATGGCGATCACACCCCTGGGTAGAGAGTCCTGGAAAGCCTCCAACACTAGGAGAACTGCTCTCTTCTTCAGTATACTGACAAAGACTGGCTTATGAATGGTACCATGTGCTTTGGACAGTCTTCCCCAAAAGGTGCCCCCCCCCCCCCAGGTGAGAAGTGTCCACGGTCACTTTTGACTGGACAAAGGGAAGAACATATGGTCGAACCTGAGATACAGTTGGGGAATCTTGCCACCACTGCATATGAGTTTTTTATTTGTGCGAGAGACACTGGAAAATTCATGGGCTGACATCTCACTGACCACCGTACTGACAGAGTCCATTGGCGTGCACTCATATAATATCTGTCTGGGGAACTAAGGTGATGGTAGCTGCCATCAAGCTAAGAAGATACAAAAAATCAGCTTTGCTGATAGCTTCTGACAGGAAAGTACTGCTGTCGCTTTTTTGCTGAACAGTGGTAACCCTGGATTCTAGTAGCCTGGCTACCTGTAGTACTGCATCCAAATAAGCTGCGATGAATTCTAAAGCTTGAACTAGTTGAAACTTTTACTTGGCCATGTTGACAGTTATCTCCAGTCATGAGCAGACAGAACAAGTCATCCCTGGCTTGAAGTACAAGATTCCTGGTTGGAGCAGTTTTCAGCCAGTCATCCAAGTATGGGAACATTCGGAAACCCAACAGCCTGAAATGGGCTGCAACCAATGCCATGCACTTGGTGAACACCTTGGGGCTGTAGTAAGACCAAAGGGTAGTGCTCTGAATTGAAAATGACTGGCTTCCAGCCAGAAGCACAGAAATCTTTTGGAGTTTCTGTCCATCTTTACATGGTAATTCACATTCTGGAGGTCTATCTAGCACATCCAATCAACCTTCTGCAATAACTGTAGGAAGGACTGTACCATGACTATCCGGAATTTCGTCTGTTTTATGTGTTGGTTTAAATGCCTGTGTTTCAAAATTGGCCTCTGGTCCCAGTTTTTCTTTGGCACCAAAAATATGGTTCAGTAAACTCAGAATCCTTGTTGGTCTGGTGGGACCTCTTGGATCACTCATTTGTCTAACAGCTTTACTACCTCTAGAGGTGCTGCTTTCTGCTGACAGAAGGGCACATCAGATATTTCTCTTGAGAGAGGATGATGAGAAAAAGGAAACGGTGCAGCATCTGGTTATAAAGAAAGAGAATTGTGCAGCATCTGGTTGTAACACTCTACACCTAAGTATCTTGGGTGATGGACATCCAGGCCATGGGGTGCAGGGAAAAGCACCCCTGATTGCCTCCAGAGTGCGGCAGTCAGGCAACTGCTCAGAAGCACTGAAAAGGCCTTTTTGAAAAGAAACCCCAAAAGCCTTGGTTCTAGGTGGGATTTACAGAATAACAGTTTTCCCCCTCCCTTCTGGTTTCTGGAAAAAGTCTTTTCGGAGATGGAAAACCAAGTCCCTATAACAAAGTATTTCTACCTTGCTCACTTCTGGACTGCATCTCTTTAACTTTAGGTCCTAAAAGGGTAGATCTATTACAAAGGGCATTGATAAAAGATGTTTAAAGGGTTTTGCAAAGATTCATTTAGACATGGCATCTAACAGACGTGATGGGAAGGTATGGATATGAGCAGGGATAGGAAGTCTGCTACCTAGAATGACAGAGCACTCTCTCAAAGGCTTCAAAAGCAGAAGTCATTACAGGATCAGAACCCAACCCCCACCCCAAGATAGGGTCCACAGAACCTAATACAAAATGGTACTGAAGACCTGCACAAAGCTGCTCTGAAGCAAATACCCAATGCCTAACTGTCTACAGCTGAGGCTCCGAGGGGAGGGATTTCTCCAACAACTTCGGAGTCAAACCAGGTCCCCCCTGGGTCTAATGCCGACATTTCAGCTCTGATATCCATCCATATAGTTGGAGATGACAAAAACCAAGTCATAAGACCCAATGCAAACAAACCCTGGGAAGCATCAACATCCAAAAGCACCGAGTCTGAATGTCAGATCAGGAAAGGAGCAATATGATATGATGAGGGGATGGTCCAAGGCTTACAGCTCTGACGGGGGGGTCAAATCCGGGAGAATCCCCAAACTGGATCTGGTTTCTGAGGAACTTCATCACCTTCCTAAGCATTCTTAACTCCCTAGCTTTCAGGGAACACAAAGAATAAAAAATAACCATGTCCGATGGCTCACCAAATCATATAAGATTCTAATGAAAGCAGGGCCGGCCTTAGCTGAAATGGTGCCCTAGGCGAAGTAGTGCTCCAGTGCCCCTTAAGCTCCACCCACACCATTCTCATGAAACACCCCCATTTGAGCCACACTCACATGTAGGTCACTCCACAACAAAGCCACTCCAGTTATTTCCTTCAATTATTTAAATGCATAGAAGAAAAGATACCTTGCAATGTAGTTTAACTGCAAGTGAAGGAAGAATTTTCCTTTAATAAATTTGCTTTACCTGTTGCTCCTTCACACATATTTTACTATAATGGTCATGTCCTCAGAACACAGAAGCCCATGTGCCTTGTTTCAAAGGGTTGCTTAAGTTAATCTAAATAGTTTAACTTACTTTGGGGTTGGCTAGTGAGCCTTACAGCTCAGTGAAAGTAGAATAGCAACCTCTGTCCTCCCTGTGTCCAGTAGCTTAAGCCTCAGGGACTTGTGGGAACAGTACATACAGGGAAGAATGAGGTTTAAAATAAGGCAGTATTTGAATGAGCTATGTACTGTTTGGCTGACAATGACTGGATAGATTATAAGTGATGTATAATGCTTAAAACTAAAATTATGTCAGTATGGCTTGTGATGTGTGATGTTTGCAACTAAAATTATGTCAACGTGGTTTATTTTCCTTTATGTAAACGTATGATTGCCTATGTTATACATGATAACTTAATAAAGATGTTTCTTGCAAAAAAAAAATAATAATAATAAAAAAATAGCGTAGATTTGTGACTACCCATCCAGTCATCAAGACTAACCTTAAAGGTAGTTATAATAGCACTTTGACCTGTAGTGGTAACTTATTCCATAGGCTAGTAAACTATCCCTCCAGTGATTTTTGTTTATTTGTTGTCGTAAATGTAGATGCCTAGTGTGATTGTTTTCAGAACCACTGGTTAGTGAAGCAACAGGAGGGAAAATAGGACTGGGTCCTTTACAGCTCAAAAAAGGAGATACAGGTCACCTTGTAGAAGTCATAAAGCTACTGTGTGTAAGAAGATTCATGAAAATCTATCAAGATAGTCAAATGATGTAACACCTTCAGTTTTCTTTGCTAGAAATCTTAAAAATCTTTGGGGCCTTTCCACTTGAATGATATACTTGGACTTATACATATCAAGGGGAGTACTGTATTTGATGATGGTTCTGGTCAACAGTACAGTAGTAGAATGACTTATCTGGATCTGGAAGATATTCCCCTGGAAATTAACTGGGCCAGATGGAAAAATTTCCAGACTATGGTGGAAGCATGACTATGTGCGATCAGTTGTGCATGAGCGTAATTTATAAAGAAAACACTTTATCATTTACCTCATCTGCATGGAACATGCTACATGCTACTGAAGTGGTTAATCAGGAAGAAAAAAAATCAAATTCTTCAGTTCAAGCTTGTATCATTGTCTTTTTCATCAGACAGCCAAATGTATATAAAATATTTTAATCCACCTGAACAATTCGTACTGTTCTAGTTTTTCGGCCTATGATGACAGATTAGGTCTTACTCTAACTTCTTTGTAATATATTTTGCAGTGCAAAATTCTCTTCTTAACTTAGCTTGAGTTACAATATTCCTTTAATGTCCGATTGCCTTACTCCTGGAAAAAATCCACCTAAACATCCATATAATTCTATTGGGTCTATATTAGAACACTGAAGTTTTAAAACATCGAATGTTCTAATATCGACACCAAAACAGCGAAAACTGACAATAACGAAGCTGCAGAACACAGAATTTTTTTCTAGGGAAAGAATTTGGGTGGCCGTTTCTGTGGCTTCACTATTTTCAGCACTGTGGTGGAAAGTTACGGGTCAGGTTCAGCTAAGTATGCGATTATGTGGATGTTAGGGTTAGGGCGCAGGTTAGGTGAGTTAGGGTTAGGGCACGGGTGAGATGAGTGTGCGATAGTGACAGACTTTAGGGTTAGGGTGGGGTAGGTGAGCTAGGGTTAGGGGTCAGGTAAGTGTGTAATAGTGACGGAACTTAGGGTTAGGGTTTGGATTAAGGTAAGTGGATAGATAGTAGTGTATGTACATTTTAATTGTAGGGTCAGATGTAGGATTTTAAGTGCATGTGTGTGGATTGCTGTATTTTTTGGTGTGCTTGTGTTGTGTGTGTGTTTCTTAGAACAACTGTTCTGAGCTTTCGATGACATCATATTTCGAGATTCCAAGGTCGAGCTTATGGTGTTCGACGTTTTGGAATTTCGATAATATGATATAGACCCGTTCTATTAATAGTACTGTGTGATCATCTTATTTTCCTGTACTCGATGCATAGTTGAGAAAGCTATGCAAGACACTAATAAAATTACTCTAGTGATAGAATAGCAAATGACAAACTACCCACTCAGTACTGACACAAAGGTCTTCCTCTCTGAAGTATGCATTGGCTGTTAATACTTATATTTTACTCCACATTTTCCTGTGCTCAGACTGTGTGTGAAAAGTATATTTCTTGAATCATTCCACAAATCTAGTAATCAAACATAAATAACTCACTGGACTAGAGAGATTAAAGGTAAGGACACAACAGAGAGTACTAGAATTTTCTATGTTGTTCTTAAAGGGTGTATTACTGAAATGCTTTAAAGTACATGACAAATAAGAAGTAAAACACAAACATGCTTTTACTGTATAAACCAGCTGCAAAGTATAATAGGAAATAAAGGCATGATTAAAGACTTGGATGTTTCCTAGCAAGAGAAAATTATCATAGGTTCATAGGTGTGTACTAGGCTAATGGCCCAGCAGCCTTTACAAGCCTAGCCCATAGAAGTGCCCTGGTATCATGTCGCCCGACGTTAGAAACTAAGAGAGAGCCACCCAAGTTAAAAATGCTGATTAAAATGTTAGACAGTAGATCTGAACAAGACTTAGTCACCAAAGTCAAATTTAAATGGTTTAGAACTATACAAACAAAATGAGATACATGAAACAGGAGGAACTTAGCTTTCTGATTAAAATGAGTCTAGTGCTGTTGAGGAGAATTGTAATAGATCTAATGCATACCTTGTTAGCATTTTCTCTTTTAAAAGAGTAATGACACTATGCATTTAAAACAGTATGAATACAACAGCTCCCATGGCTATATTATGGATGTTAGCAGAGCTGGCAACTCGGCACGTTAAAAATCTACTGCCAATTATTAGCAGACCGGAGTTCCACTGGGGCGACCCCTAACCGGGAAAAGCCGAAAGACACAACAACAACAACAAAAGCAGGATAAAACCATGTACAGCCTCTGTGAGACCGTTAATGTTTCTGGAGCATTCTTTTGCAAAATTAAAAATAAGCATTTTAGAACTAATGTTGCCAATGCTCATCACCTCTACTGGCAGTTGCATCATACCAGATGTATGAAAACAGGCAGCCACTGTTCAGACCCATAAAGATTAATTAAACAGAATCTGTCGCTTAAATTCCATGTGCAAGTGCAGAATGCATGTGCATCCACATTGGCTTGTGTGCATGCCACACACGGTCCTCCTTAAAGCAGAAGACGCTTGTGCAGCATTTTTTTTTTAATTGCTGACGCCTCCCGATCAACCCGCAGCTGTAAAAGTAGGGGGGTGTTCCCCCTCCCCCTATGATTCCGGCATCATTGGACATAACTACAGAAGTGGGGGGTGGGTGCAAACACCACAATACAGTTGGGATGGACTCAGACAGGGTACTGAGAAGAGTGCAAACTTTACAGAATGAAAAAAATAAATTACAATAAATAAATAAATAAAAGTTGTGTCCTTTACAAGGCCGGCCTGTATGGCACCCTAGGCGGTCACCTAGTTCCCCTATGTCTAAGGCCAGCCATGAATGAAAGACAGGGACAAAGCACGGACTGCCTGGCTAGAGAATAAAACAACATAAATCTAAAGTTATACAGACAAATCTGCAATCAAACCAAAAGACAAATATTGCATGATAAAAAAAATCATACTATTCCTACATTCAAGATAACCACAAACACAACCCTAAGAAATTCTGGTCCTCTGTAACATCACTATACAACCCAGGAAATAAAAATAATCGCAATCCATACCTTGATATACTGTCTTCAAACATTCACCAAATACAACACAAACTTTAAACAGTCCACATCCAACTTAAAAATAAACCCAACTCATTCATCCCACCTTACTACTTCTACTAATACTCCCAATACTAACCTCTACACACCCCACTCATTACACACACACAACCAACCCTCAGTTATAATCAAAAACCAAACCACCCCAGCTTACTTTCCAGCCCATCCTTTTATCTCAAATAAACTATTACAAAAACTCAAACCTTGCAAAACCTCAGCAGACAAAGCATCTTAATTAATAGATCCATAGCTGAAACACATCTCTAACCTATGGAAAATATCACACATTATCTCTTTACATAAGGGAGGCAACTCCACTGACATCACAAACTTTTGTTGTATTGCAATCTTGTCCCCCCCCCCCCCCCTCTAAGATTCTATATGTGGGCCTACAATTTGTCCACCATCTTTCCCACACTCAACATGGCTTTAGACCTGCACAAAGCATCTCAACAGCCTTATCGTCTTTCATGGACTCTGTCAACAAAGCCCGTGACACTTTAAAACTAGTATGTTTCTATATTTGTCACAGCATCTGACATGGTATCTCACCCCAATCTCCTTAAAGAACTTTCCAGCATAGGTCTATCCTCCTCCTCACTTCAGTGGTTTTCAAGCTACCTAGCAGACAGGCAGCAAGCAGTAAAAATGGCAGGGTGCTATCTCCTCATATCACATCACCCCCAAAGGTGTACTTCAAGGATCCATCTTTGGCCTATTACTATTTAATACCTTCATCAATAACTTGCACACATCCTCCTGTGAAGGCACTCTAATCTAATATACAGATGACTCTACTATCATCTGCGTATCAGACATGTTAACTCATCTACAACACATAACACAACAAGCCTTCTCTTCCACAGAAACTTGGCTCTCCAATTTTGAACTCCTACAGAACCCAAAAAAAATACAGCTCCTTCTCTTCACACACAAACCAAATAGCTCCAACAAAACAAAGATCTTTTCAGCCAACAATACTGAAACTGAACTGGTTTAGCATACCAAACTACTAGTTGTCAAAACTGATGATAATCTCTACTTTGACCTACACATACAACATAGTATTAAAAAACACCAACATCTAAGGCATGATATACAGGAATAAAAACTTCCTCACAGCAGTTACCCTAGCCAAAACCTACATCTTGCCCTCACTGTTATATAGGGCCCCAAATTCTAACCAACTTACAGACCTCCCTAAGAAAAAAACTAGAAAGTTGCTAAAACAAAATTGCCAAATTTGCCCTAAACACAACCCTCTAATTCATCACTGTAAAGCCCTACATTCCCTAAGATGGCTTGAACCCCCCCCCCTCCACCTCCCATACATACAACCTACTACTGTATACAAAATCAAACACAACCCACTAGCTTTGTCCTGCTCTTAGGCCCATTAATCAACTATTATATCCCAAACAAACATCTCAGATCTGAAGAGAAACATCTCCTCACAGCTTATAAACCTAACAAAACCCCAGGCCTAAGCCTTTACTCCTGCTCTGTGGCAAAACTATGGAACACCCTTAATTTAACTATCAAAACTGCTACTAACCTGCACTCCTTCAAAACCTGTCTAAAACAATACTTCAAAAAAGCTTGGATTTGCTCCTGTATGAGCCCAGGCTGAGGCGCTCTCATGCCCTTTTCTACCTCTACTCTCTCTATCTCGATTACTAACTTACCCTACCCCCCCTCCTCTACACATACTCCCCTGAGATTACGCTAATACCCTCTCCACATCTATTCTTACTATCCCCTCTATCACACCCTACCTTTCTCTACTTGTACTATCCTACGAGTGTTTTGGAGGTGAAGAGAGTGTCGGATAGAGTGATGTTTATGAAGCTGGAAATTGATGGTGTAATGATGACTGTTAGTGCATATGCTCCACAAGTTGGGTGTGCGATGGATGAGAAACAAACATTTTGGAGTGAGTTGGATGAAGTGGTGATGACTGTACCCAAGGGTGAAAGACTGGTGATTGGAGCAGATTTCAATGGGCATGTTGGAAGTGATGGGTAGGTATGATGTTAAGCAAAGGAATGCAGAAGGTCAGAAGGTAGTGGATTTTGCGAAAAGGATGGACATGGCTGTGATGAATATGCATTTTAACAAGAGGGAAGAGCATAGGGTGACATACAAGAGTGGAGGAAGATGCACACAGGTGGATTATATCTTATGTAGAAGGGCCAGTCTGAAGGAGATTGGCGACTGTAAAGTGGTGGCAGGGGAAAGTGTAGTTAGGCAGCATAGGATGGTGGTTTGTAGGATGACATTGGTGATCAAGAAGAGGAGGATGAGTGTGAGGGCAGCATCAAGGATCAAATGGTGGAAACTGAAAAAGGGTAATTGTGAGGTGATGTTCAGGGAAGAGTTAAGACAGGAACTGGGTGGCAGTGAGAAGTTACTGAATAGCTGGGTACCTACAGCAGAGCTAGTAAGAGAGATGGCTAGAAAGGTGCTTGGTGTGACATCTGGAAAGAGGAAAGAGGACAAGGAGACCTGGTGGTGAAATGAAGAAGTACAGGAGAGTATACAGAGAAAGAGGTCAGCGAAGAAGTGGGATTGTCAAATATATGAAGAAAGTAGACAAGAGTATAAGGAGATGAGGTGCATGGCAAAGAGAGAGGTGGCAAAGGCTAAGGATAAGGCATATGAAGAGTTGTATTAAAGGTTGAACACTAAGGAGGGAGAAAAGGACCTGTACCGATTGGCTAGACAGAGGGACCGAGCTAGAAAAGATGTGCAGCAGGTAAGGGTGATAAAGGATAATGAGGGAAATGTACTCACAAGCGAGGAGAGTGTGTTGAGCAGATGGAAAGAGTACTTTGAGGGGTTGATGAATGAAGAGAATGAGAGGCAGAGAAGGTTGGATGATGTGCGGATAGTGAATCATGAAGTGCAGTGGATTAGCAAGGAGGAAGTAAGGATAGCTATGAAGAGGATGAAGAACAAAAAGGCTGTTGGTCCAGATAACATACCTGCAGAAGCATGGAGGTGTTTAGGTGAAATGGCAGTGGAATTTTTAACTAGATTGTTTAATGAAATCTTGGAAAGTGAGAGGATGCCAGAGGAATGGAGAAAAAGTGTTTTGGTACCGATTTTTAAGAATAAGGGTGATGTGCAGAGCTGTAGTAACTACAGAGGGATTAAACTGATCAGTCACAGCATGAAGTTATGGGAAAGAGTAGTGGAAGCTTGGTTAAGAAGGGAGGTGATGATTAGTGATCAGCAGTATGGTTTTATGCCAGGAAACAGCACTACGGATGCGATGTTTGCTCTGAGAGTGTTGATGGAGAAGTACAGAGAAGGTCAGAAGGAGTTGCAGTGTGTATTTGTGGATTTAGAGAAAGCATATGACAGGGTGCCTAGAGAGGAGTTTTGGCATTGTATGAGGAAGTCTGGAGTGTCAGAGAAGTATGTAAGAGTGGTACAGGATATGTACGAAGGTAGTGTGACAGCGGTGACGTCTGCGGTGGGAGTGACGGATGTGTTTAAGGTGGAGGTGGGATTACATCAAGGATCAGCTCTGAGCCCTTTCTTATTTGCAATGGTGATGGACAGGTTGACAGACGAGATCAGACAGGAGTCCCTGTGGACTATGATGTTTGCAGATAACATTGTGATCTGTAGTTAGAGTAGGGAACAGGTGGAGGAGACCCTAGAGATGTGGAGATATGCTCTAGAGAGAAGAGGAATGAAGGTCAGCAGGACTAAGACAGAATATATGTGTGTGAATGAGAGGGAGGATAGAGGAATGGTGAGGATGCAGGGAGTAGAGGTGGCAAAGGTGGATGAGTTTAACTACTTGGGATAAATAGTTCAGAGTAATGGTGAGTGTGGAAGAGAGGTGAAGAAAAGAGTACAGGCAGGATGGAGTGGGTGAAGAAGTGTGTCAGGAGTGATTTGTGACAGACGAGTACCAGTAAGAGTGAAAGGGAAGGTCTACAAGAGGGTAGTGAGACCAGCTATGTTATATGGGTTGGAGACAGTGGCAGTGACAAAAAGGCAGGAGTCAGAGCTTGATGTGGCAGAGTTGAAGATGTTAAGATTTGCACTGGGTGTGACGAGGATGGACAGGATTAGGAATATGCATATTAGAGGCTCAGCCCAGGTTGGAAGGTTTGGAGACAAAGCCAGAGATGCCAAATTACATTGGTTTGGACATGTGCTGAGGAGGGATGCAGAGTATACTTTGAAAAAGATGCTAAGGATGAAGCTGTCAGGTAACAGGAAAAGAGGGAGGCCTAAGACAAGGTTTATGGATGTGGTGAGAGAGGACATGCAGGTGGTTGGGTGTGACAGAGCAAGATGCAGAAGACAGGAAGAAATGGAAACAGCTGATCTGCTGTGGCGACCCCTAACGGGAGCAGCCGAAAGAAAAAAAAGAAGACTATCCTACGCCTTCACCAATATAATCTGTTCAAATATTTAATGACCTCTAGAATATTAATAATCATTACAATAATTATATATTATGTAAATAATCCTGCATCTTCCTATTACTAGGGCTTTTCATATAATTTGTGCTTTAACACTACGGACTTTATTGTCTGTTGAGTTTTTATTCTGACAAACTAAAGTGTAGATTTTCAAATGTTGTGCTTGAATGTTATGACTTTATTATGTCTGTCTAGTTTTTCATTCTGTTAATCATATGTATCTGAAGCTTTTCTCCCCCAGGCCTCTGCTGGTAATGGGTACCTCATGATCCAGTTGACCAGTGTTCCAAGAGACGAAGCAGTGGACGGGGGTCTGGAAGTCTGGTGAAAAGGCATGTTCTGGAGAAAAGAAAATTGCAGCCTTCAACAGACCAAGTCCAGAGAGAATTGCAGTTCTGGCAAAGGAAGCCTGCTGGATCCAGCATTGATAGGCTGCAACACGGGAAAAGGATTCAAAGTTCACAGGATCTTCGGAGCCAGGCCCGATGAACTTCAGCTGTCTGGAAATTGTTTCTTAGGTTCCTTAATTTTTTTCCTTTTCCTTGTCCCTGGGGTTATCTGTACTTTTCACACCTTCAGTTTTGTCGCTGGAGTTCCTTTGCAAAAAGAGAAGCAGCAGAAGAAACAGAATGTGTGAGGGAGACTTCTCCCTCTACGGCAGGAGAAGTCCCTTAAGCACTAACTTATTACTGCTCTTCACTGAAGCACAGTAAGAGAAGGAAGAACAAATAGAACATTGCTCATTTAAATGAGCAGCCCCCCCAAACAGTAAGCACACTTGGCATGCACATCTGAGTTTTGCATTTTATGGCCACACATTTCTTTAACCCAGAAAGTTTTTCCATCACCATACCACAAACAAACAAAATAAAGCACCACACAAGTGGTAAACACCCACGTAAAAAAAAACACACACAGCTAGCAAACCAACAACTACAAAACAGTAACAGCAACAACAAGAAAAAAAATCTGACAACTGACCAGGAAGGTTCAAATGAACCTAATGGGACAGCAAACAGGTACCAAAAAGTAAATAAAAGTGACCCCCTTTCTTTTTAACAAACTTGAAGTAAGAGGAGATAAAGTACAGTTGTGTACACTTACCATAAATGTAGATGTTCGAGTGTATTCACTGTTGCAGTCATCACATTTGGGTTATCTGCTTGCAGTAGCCCCCAGTCGGCCTGATTAACAAAGTCTTGGGTCCTGCATCGGTTGCTGCCCCTTCTTCTATGACGTCAGGTCTTCAGGGGTATAAAACATGCAGCCGACACCATTACATCAGTTTTTCTTGCCCCAGATGTCAGATGCCCCCCTAGTGGGAAGCAATTAAATCTATAAATATACAAGGTTATACATCCAACAAAAAAGCAAATACACCAAAAAGCTTTTGACTATAGTAAAGGAGAGTAGAGGCATAGCCAAAAGAAGTAAGGGGTCTGGAGGGAGGGTAACCAGGAATGCAACAGTGAATACACTCGAACATCTACATTTGTGGTAAGTGTACACAAGTGTACTATGTTCTTCGTCTTTCACTGTTGCAGTCATCACATTTGGGTAGATTCCCAAAGCTAAGGATGGGAGGAGGAATTTAGATAGCATTAGGACCAGCTATAAGGCCCTGCAAGACTGCAGTGGCAAAGCCAGCTCTGGATTTAGAGAAAATTGGCAGATGGTAATGCTTGGTAAAAGTATGTACAGAACTCCAGGTAGCAGCTTCTATGATGTCCCTGGTAGGAACGCCTCTGTGAAAAGCTGTAGAGGTAGATGCAGCCCTGGTTGAGTGGGGTCTGATCCACTATGGGATAGGTTTTCCATGATGCTTGTAGCAGAAATGAATGTAATGGCCTATCCATTTGGAAATGGTTTGCTTTGAAATAGCCTTCCCCTCTGCCCCTGTAGCAAATGCCACCAGCAGTTGGTCAGATTTCCTTAGGGGTTTAGTCCTGTCCAAGTAAAATCTAAGTTGTCTGTGCACATCCAAGGAGTGCAGTATCCATTCCCCTTTGTTCTGTGGATTAGAAAAGAAGGTTGGCAAATGAATGGACTGATTAAGAGTCACACTGGATACCACCTTGGGCATGAAGGAGGGATTGGTCCTGAGGGACACCCCATCCGCATGAAAGATGATGAAAGGCTCCACTGCCATGAGGGCCTGTAATTCAGATACCCTTCTTGCTGAAGCGATTGCCAAAAGGAAAGCTGTTTTCCAGGAAAGGAACTTTTAAGTCTGCTGTAGCAGCTGGCTCGAAAGGAGGAAGAGTGAGTTTCTCCAATACAAAGTTATGGTCCCAAGCTGGAGGTGGAGGTCTCCTGGGTGGTCGTAGATTTTTAGCCCCTCTGAGGAACTGCTTGAGCAGTGGATGAGAGAAGAGGGGAGGTTCTGCCTTATAATGAGCTGAAATGGCTGAGACATGAATCTTGATGGAGGAGAAAGACAGGCCCTTGTGAAGCATCTTAGTTAAGTATTGTAAAATCTGAGGTAAATTGGGCACTGCTGTGCTCATCTCTTGAGATTGGTTCCAGGCACAGAATCTTTTCCATTTTTCAGCATAAGATTTTGTAGTATTAGGCCTCCTTGCCTCTAAAATGATATCCATCACTGGTTTACTGAGGGATGGTAAAGGAGAGATTAGGTAATTAGCCATGCTGCTAGGTTCAGTGCTTGAAGCTGAGGGTGCAGAATCTGGTTCTCCTGCTGAGACAATAGGGTAGGAGTCTGAGGCAGGTGCCATGGGGCCAACAGTGACACACTACGCAAGAGGCGGTACCAGTGTTGGCGTGGCCAGTCTGGTGCAATCAAATTCGTCTTTGGCTTGTCTTGCTTGATCTTAAGTAGTACTTTGGAGAGCAGAGGCAGAGGAGGAAAGTCATAAACTGATAGGTTTTTCCAGCTGAAGGATAGAGCATCCACTTTCCAAGCTTGTTTGTGGGGAGTCCTTGTGCAAAATTTTTCCAATTGATAGTTCTGGGGGAAGGCAAACAGGTCTACATCTGGGCTACCCCATTTGCTTGTCAACATGTTGAAAATCCTTGGTTCCAGTTTCCACTCCATGAGGTTTCTGCTTAGTTCGTCTGCCAGTGTATTTAGTTTTCCTGGCTGGAATTGAGCTTGTAGATGCACTTGGTAGCTCAGGGCTGTGTTCCACAATGCCATGGCTAGTCTGCAGAGGGGGGTAAGAATGTCTATCTCCCCTGCTTGTTTATGTACCACATAACAGTGATGTTGTCCGTCTTTACCATTAATTGTCCTGGAAGATTGTGGTCCTTGAAGGCTGTCAGAGCATTCTGTACAGCTAACATTTCTTTTTGATTGATATGCAGGTGTATTTGACTTGGGTTCCATTTGCCCTGAATGCACTTCCCTGCCAGGTGAGCCCCCCCATGCATAATCTGATGCATCTGCTGTTAGGGTTTGGGCAGCAGGGGGTAATGTGAATGGTAGTCCCTTGTTTTGGTGGCAGGCCTCTGCCCACCAAAGAAACTCTAGGCGCAGGCAAGGTATGATAGGAATCATTGCTTCTAGATCCTGAGAATGTTGACACCATAGGCCTTTTAGATACCACTGTAGTTTCCTTATATGCAGTCTTGCATATGGAATTAGAAGAATGCAGGAGGCCATGAACCCCAAGGCTTGTAGTATTTGCCTTGCAGATAAGCAGGGTTTTTGTGGCCACTTGTTTGAAGTAGGTTGGCAAATGAATTTGTTTCTCTGGCATGAGGAAAACCATCTGGGAAGTTGTACTCAAGCTTGCTCCATGGAATAAAGTTTGTTGACAGGGTACCAGGTGTGATTTCTTTTCGTTTATGGTGTACCCCAGACAAGTTTGCACTCTTGTACAAAGGCTAGATGATTCAAAAGTATGTCCTGGCTTTCTGCCTGAATTAGACAATCGTCCAGGTATGGGTATACTTGAATATTTCTTTGCCTGCAAACTGCAATGACTGGAGCTAGGCATTTTGTGAATACCCTGGGCACAGTAGATAAACCAATGGGCAGTGCAGAGAACTGATAGTGCGTGTAGCCTGCTTTGAAGCATAGGTATCTTCTGCAAGATTCCCTGATTGGGATTTGCACGTATACTTCCTTTAAATCTAGTGTTGCCAACCAGGTGTCTTTACCTAGCATAGGGAGCAACTGGTGAAGAGTCAGCATCTTGAATTTTGGAATCACCAAAAAGGTGTTTAGAGTAGACGGGTCCAGGATAGGATGCCATGAACTGTCTTTTCTGGGTACCAGGAAAAGTCTCGAGTAGAAACCTTACCCCTTTTCCTCTTCTGGTACCAATTGAATAATCCCCATGCTTAAGACAGAAAGTACTTGCTTTTGGGCCTCTGCCCACTGATTTGGGGGTAGATCTGGCCATCCGCTTGGTGTTGGTAACATGTGGAAGTGAAATCTGTATCCCTGGGATGCTATATTTAAAACCCATTTGTCCTGGGTAATGAGTTCCCAGTTCTTTGCATGAAGAGCAATCTTTCCCCTCAAGGGGGCAGTCAGTTGAGAAGTGCTTGGAAGTTGTGAAAAGAAGTAATTGAGGCAGTTTACCATAGGGGGGAGTTTTATTACTCCCTGATTTAGAAGTGGAGGCCCCCCACTGCTTAGTCTCGTGTGTACCCTGGGACTGAACCTGGGAGCTCTGCTGGATCTGGGTTTGGACTGAGAAGGCCTGGAAGAGGCAGGAAATTACCAATTCTTGGAAGGCCAATGCCTACTAAACCTTGGGAGTTGTACTTGTAAAAAATCTTTAACAGTTTGCATAAATTTTTAAGAACTTCTTCTGCCTTGTTGCCAAACAGGCAGTTCTGGTTTAAAGGAGCATCCAGTAATTTTGCTTTAACATGATCTGGCAAGGATTGCTCCTTAAGCCAAGCATGCCTTCTAAGTACAGAACCAGTTACAGCAGCCCTGCAAGATGCCTCTAGTGAATCAAAACCACATTGCAAAGTATGTTTTCCAATTTTTTCAGCTGAATGCAGTAAATCCTGTAAATCCTTACTTTCAGCACAATCAGGAATCAACATCAATTTCTGTTTAAGCAATCCATTAATATGCTGCTGATAGTTTAACATATGAAACTGGCAGTTTAAGGCCCTAATGACCAAAGTTGCAGAAGTGTATACCTCCTTAACCCATCTATCCAGCGCCCTGGAGTCTCTATCAGAGGGGGAAGGGTTTTTGGCAGTAGTAGCTTTAATGCCCTTGGGTCCCTGTGAAATGGCCTGAGGATCCACAGTAGGATTTTTAAAAAGGAACTTGTGAGAGTCAGGGACCCTGTAATATCTATCAGGTTTTCTGGGAGCAGGAGGTAAAGAGACAGGGGCCAAGCTAGATTCCGAAAAGGCATCATCAACAATGTCTAGTACAGGAGGTATGGCTAAAGGCCTGTGCTGGGGCAGTAGTAAGAAATTCCTAAGCCTCTTTTTAGAATCAGAGAAATCCTGACTTTCCCTACGAAAATGCTCCCTGAGAGTATGCAAGGTTTCACCAAAAGAGAAATCCTCTGGGGGAGAAACAGAGGGAATAGAGTCCTTAGCATCAGAATCCTTATAGGCAGATAAGGGTAAATTCTGGTCATCAGAGAAAACAGAAAATTCAGAACCCTAGTCAGAAGTATCATAACCAAACTCAGTCCTAGGTCTCTTAGAGGAGGAAGGCTGGCTTCCCCCTGATTAAAGTAATAAGGTCTTCACCCATTCTTATCATTATCATTTGTTTTTTAGGCATAGAGGCCTGACCATGCGGTCTGGGCATCAGTTTTCTAGGCATGGTTCGAGTTTTAGGCCTTGAAGAAGAAGATGACGTTGGTTTAATAAAGCAAGTCAGTAGGCCTGAATACACCTTCAGAAGCCCGGTGCCTGCACAGCGCCTGTAGACCCATCCAAGGTAGAGACATCTGCAGGTTCCACAGTTGAAGCATCTTGCAGCATACTGGACTCCGAATGGGTCTCAGTAGAGGCCTGCGAATCTGAAGTAGTGGGTATCAGGGGCTGCGAAAGCACCTCACTGAGTACCGGCGAACTGGCAACTGGCTTAGGAGAAGCGTCGTCAGCAGCTGTGGACCTAGGCTGCCTGTCTCTGTCTTTATCTTTGCGTTTTTATGGAATGTTGGTAGTCGGATGGCTTACCGAAGACATATTAGGATAATTGAACTGAGCCTCAAAATATTTAGAAGCGAAAATATACCGACGATGGATAGTTCGTGGTTTAAATAAGGCACAAAACTAACAGCGAGGTATGTCATGGTCAGTGCCTAGGCAAGGAATACAGTACGAATGAAAATCTTTACGAGGTATTTGCTTTCCACAAGTAATGCAATTATTTACTTTTACTGACAACGGTTTAGAGCAAGAAAAAGTTTCCCCAACGGGGTACTTAACTTTTAGTTGAAGACTTTGGTTCTGAAACTCGAAAACGAAAATTTCAGGAGTCGGCCAATCAGCACTTGCGAACTGCTTCTGCTTTGGGCACCGCACGGTAAGGAAGACTGATGTAATGGTGTCGGCTACATGTTCGATACCCCTGACGACCTGACATCACGGAAGAAGGGACAGCAACTGACGCAGGACCCAAGACTTTGTTAATCAGGCCAACTGAAGGCTACTGCAAGCAGATAACCCAAATGCGATAACTGCAACAGTGAAACACGAAGAACATCAACCAAAAATAAATACTATGTAATTATTAGGCTAATAAAACCTTAATGGATTAATAAGCAGCAGTACTTAGCTGACACCCAAACATAGCACAAGAGATTGCATCAGATACAAACGAGTGGCAAACAAGATCCAAGGAACTTATCAACTACAGGGGATTATGGCTAAGGACAGGGGCCTGTGCATTGGATCCAAAGTCTGGAAGTGGCTGAAGTTGGATCCTAAATAGATCCAAATACCCAGATTAAAATAATCTTAACAGAAACAACAGTTCAGACTTAGTCACCAGCTAAATACAAAGTAAGCAACTCGAATTTTCCAAAATATATCACGGCTCAAAAGATTAATCAATTAATAAATATACAGAAGTTAAATGCATAAATTAGTAGCCATGATCAGATTCACTTTAGAAGCTTGAAATACTGAAATATCTAAATTTAGTATTTCAAGCCTATAAAGTGGAATCCTGAGAACAGCGAAAGCTAATAAGCATGAAATTCAAAACCCTGAATACCAGCGGTTTTGAATTTCATGCTTCTGAGTTGTCAATTTGGTTATGGATTCAGGTAAGTGTGTGTGTGTCTGTGTATGTGTGTGTGTTAAGGGTTTTGGGTAGGGGCTGTGGTGTGTGTCAATGTGTTTTGTTGCTGTGAAGTGTGTGCGTGAGCAGAATGTAGCTTGTGTGGTGGTGTTTTGTGTGCGTTTGTGTGTAGTGCGACCTCGGATTGAGAATATCTTAGTAGGGGGGTGTGGGATGCAGGGGGGCTTGCCCCCCCTGCTTTTATGTAGTACACAGCTTGCGTTTGTGTGTGGGGAGGATGGTGTGTGTGTGTGTGTGCGTGCAGTATAAGTGTGAAATTCAAAATCTCCAGTGTGCGAGATTTTGAATTTCGCGGTTCTGAGTTTTCGTGGTTTCAAAAATTCGACTTTATAGCTTTGAAATACTGAATTTCGATATTTCAGTATTTCAAGGACATAAAGTGAATCACTGTGATCATAACAGAAAAAGAAGGTAACTGAAAATAAATGTAGTAGGCTACACACTACTTTCACATTGTACTGAATTCTATATGGTAGGTGAGGGGCAAGTATTACAAATTAAATTTCCATTTCTAATGTTGGTCATGTACATCGAGAAAAACAGCATTCAAAGACTATATGAGAAAGCCAGCATTCTAATAAAAAGCATACCCTTAACAATGGATACAAACCCAAAGCACAACTTTAAGAGTAAAATGTCAGATGTTAAATCTACTGGCTGTCTCACTTCGAAGTATTAATACTTTGCTCATAAGATCCCAACCATGTTCAGATCTGGAGGCCAGAAGAATAAATGTCAGAAACCTCTTTTGCAAAATCTGTTAATATGAGTCATTACTTTTTCATTTTTTTCTGACATTTTACTCCCGCTCTGCAGACCCTCGTTGTTAAAATGGCTCAATTGTTCTCCACAATAGGGTTTCAGCTGGTTGAGAAAGACCGTCTTTTAAGCAGCCATCACAGATTGCTCATGTTTTTTAAGTATTAGGTTTATAATTTGGTATTAGCAGTACTTCATACAGTATACTCTATGTAGAGACTAAGCAAAGGTAACCTTTTAATAACCTACAAGAAGCAAACTACAGAAAGGCGAGACGCAGTCCAGTGAAAAGTTAGAGAATATATTAGAACAGCAGGGATATTAAAAATGAAAATACGCATAGTTCCCTAGATAGCCACTTTCCACAGAAGACAAATCCAGAAACTGACTTCAGGTTTAAGAATATGGTCAAGTGTTTATGAAAGAACACAGTGATAATATTGCCAGGGAAACTCAATCTGCTGCAAGGATATTTACAATTAATATGAAGAACTTAATGTCTAAGAGTGCTGTAAACATCTTAAGACTACTTACAGTAAAGTAAAAGGGAGAAAAGGTATAAATAAAGACAAGTTATATTCAAAACAGTCAAATACTAAAGAATGAAAACTACATGGACATTGTCACTAATCATCACAGATGCGTGTAGAGCAGCCTTTACAAACAGCTTACTTTCATAGTGTAGGCACAGACAGACATGAAAAGGAAATATCTTTGGTTTGACATGGGTAATCATTTTTAAGACTATTTATGTTTATTTTATATTCTGAAACCGTTTATATACGACACTTACACCAACCAAGCATGACTAAGTCAGCTCCCTGGTGCAAAAGGGCACAGCTCTGACTATGAATCAGACCTCCCGGGATAAACCTGCAGTCTTTGTCAAAAAAGGGCACAGCTCTGACTATGAATCAGACCTCCTGGGATAAACTTGCAGTCTTTGTCACAAAAGGGCACAGCTCTTACTATGAATCAGACCTCCCGGGATAAACCTGCAGTCTTTGTCATAAAAGGGCACGGCTCTGACTATGAACCAGACCTCCTGGGATAAACCTGCAGTCTTTGTCACAAAAGGGCACAGCTCTGACTTTGAATCAGACCTCCCGGGATAAACTTGCAGTCTTTGTCACAAAAGGGCACAGCTCTGACTATGAATTAGACCTCCTGGGATAAACTTGCAGTCTTTGTCACTGGAAGGGCTGATTGCGCGCAGGAGGATGACGGGGATCACCTTGTTCATTTTCTCAGGGTGATAATGGAGAAGTGCTTGTTCAAGCTAATTAGGGAATCCAGAAGAGCTAACAGAGGCATCTTCCTTAAGATGGGGTAAGGGCTTACCTCACTCTCAGAAATGTTCAACAGCCTGCAAAATGCTCAATGCATGCTAAACCACAGCAGTGTCAGTGGGTATCCGTAGCAAAATGGTGCAATAAAAAGTAAAAACACAATCTCCTGTGTGGATGAAATTACCAGTCCTGGCATAGCTGACCAGAGGAACAAATGTACTATGGGCTTTCACCTCTGGGACAATGATTTTGCAGCCTGGGAAGGTTCAAAGGTTTGAGTGGAACCAGAGGGGGGGGGGGGTGACTAAATTCTACTTAGCTTTGCTTTAAATAATGAAATGGATTATATATGAAACACAACATTAACACAAATTAAATTTGCCTCCTGACTATTACAGCTTATATTAATACTAATGGAGTTTGAAGGCAGGTGAGGGTTACTTTGAAATGTCAATCCTCTCCCCAGTGGATATGCTGCAGATCACAGTTAATCCACAATCTGCTTTGACCACCCAACAAGAACCATCCCATGCTTTGCCCAAATATTCATGAATTCCCTACTTTTTTGACCCTACAACATTCCCAAGATAGCAATATCATGCAACCACCGCTTTCATTTGAGAAGAACATGCAACATACCTACAGATGTTGATACCTTCAAATCTGTTATTTGTTAACACATCTCATTTGTGAAGTTTCTACCTTTCAGACTTTGCTGATCAACATCCTCCGCTCCTCAGAAAGAACTCTCCTATATGTATCTAAACCTAAGAGAATGGGTCAATGCCTATACTCATACAACATTGCCAAACTATGGAATAGCCTCCCCTCATCTATTACTCGACACCCTAATGGCCTTTAAAGCTGCTCTAAAAAAAACACTTTTTTAAAAGATCCTACCTGTACGTGTGAAATACAGTGCAAGCCCCCTTAACTTCTCATTTTTTACTTAATTCTTGCCTTCAGCCTCTCATATCTGTACTGCTTCTCTGAATCTTTATTCTCCTACCTATGGTATGCATCACTGTTATTAATTGTTCTTTGATTACTCTCAGGTGTATTGCAGCATGTTTACTGTTCTAATGTCTATTATGCTTCTGTGACTGAAAGTATATTTTATTTTATATGCATCTCTTCAAATTTGTATTTGCTTTTTGTATTTGTTCCTGTATAATTTGTACAATATATTGTTTGTCTGTTTAACTGTGGAGCTTTTCTCCCCAGGCCTCCACTGAAAGTGGGTTTCTAACCCAGTGGACTTTCCCATTCAACAAATGTCAATCAATCAATCAATAAATAAATAAATAATAAATAAACAACATGAAGAACATGCCACTTTTTTAAGAAAAGTTCTTGCTCCCTTCTTTCTCAGATGTACACATACTGCAATTCTACATGCCTTCATAAAATTTATGGCTATATTTACTCCATTTTGTTGAAAAGTGTAGCTCCACTGATTACTGGCCAACTGCACCAAAGGCCCATAGAGAAAATGATCCATTAATTAATAAAACAATAAAATGGTCATTACATATATGAGAGCAAAACAAACACTGAACATTATATGGACAACTATACTGGTAACATGGTTTTCAAAGGCAGGTACATCTTACCAAGTAGCATTAGCAGGCAGTGTCTACGCATATACATTATGTAACAGTACAGCATATCCGCTATTAGTGTGTACACACACACACACACACACACACACACACACACACACACACACACACACACACACACACTGCACCACTTCTGATGTTCAAGGAGATCACTGTTGCAGTGCTAATTCTTGGATCTTCCTGCCATGCAGAAGCCCATTACTGGCCCAATTTCCAGAATCTTTACGTCATCCCTAGCCAGCAGACGTCTGAATTCAGGAAATAAAAAGAATGTCCATTAGTGATAACTTCTGTTTTTTCTAAGCAGTGAACAAGCAGTCTGATGCCTGAGGACATCACAACCTCCCAGCTGTCTGAATTTGAGTGAAAAGGAGGAAAATCATAGGAGGCAGAGAGGGCATGATGGAGATAAAGGTACATCTGCAGAGACCTCCAGAGGCGGAGAGGGCATGACGGAGATAAGGGGTACATCTGCAGAGACCTCCAGAGGCAGAGAGGGCATGATGGAGATAAGGGGTACATCTGCAGAGACCTCCGGAGGCAGAGAGGGCATGATGAAGATGAGGGGTACAACTGCAGAGACCCCCGGAGGCAGAGAGGGCATGATGGAGATAAGGGGTATATCTGCAGAGACCTCCGGAGGCAGAGAGGGCATGATGGAGATAAGGGGTACATCTGCAGATACCTCCAAAGGCAGAGAGGACATGATGGAGATAAATGGTACATCTGCAGAAACCTTCGGAGGTAGAGAGGGCATGATGGAGATAAGGGGTACATCTGCAGAGACCTCCAGAGGCAGAGAGGGCATGACGGAGATAAGAGTTACATCTGCAGAGACCTCCTCTACTCCTTGCATCAAGCAAGGGGAGAGGCAAACTATCAGCAGACAGAGGGTGGAGAATGTACTGCAACATGGATCTACTCAAATCTATAATTACTGTAAATGTAACACACAACTGCATTATACTCTTCATACTCAGTGTTGCAGTACTTATTCTTGCGAGAGGTCCCAAAGCAAAAAAATTGGGGGGAGGGTCATCTGTATGGCCTTTAAGCAATAAGATTTTGCAGGATGGCAAAAGCAAAACCTGCTCTAGCCCTGGGGCATTGCCTATGTCATAGTGTTTTGTAAAGGTGTGCACGGAGATCCTTGTGGCTGCTTCGAGGATAGTCTGGGTGAGAATTCCTTTAAGGAAAGCAGTGGTAGTCTTCCTATGTCTGGTGGATTGGGCTTTAATATGCCCAGGTAAATCTTTTCCATGGTTTGAGTAACAGATCTTAATGCAGTTATCTAACTACTTAAAGATGTGTTGCTTGGAGACAGGCTTGTCCTGTTAACCCTCTGTGAAAGCTACAGCAAGTTCTCTGCTCTGCACTACTAGGTTTTTTGTCATGTCTACATAGTACCTGATCTGCCTGTGCACATCCAGGGAGTGGAGGATTTGCTCTGCCCTATTCTGTGGATGTGGGTAGAAGACAGGTAGGTGGATAGACTGGTTTAAAGTTCTGATACCACCTAAAGGATAAAGGTTGGGTTTGTTCTGAAGATGACCGTGTCCTTGTAAAAGACAATGAAAGGTTCTTTACACTTGAGGACTTGTAACTCAGACTCTTCTAGCTGAAGTCACAGCTATCAGGAAGGTGGTCTACCAGGTGAGCATCTTTAGGGAGGCAGTGGCAGTAGATGCAAAGGGAGGCAAAGTTAGTTTTTCTAGGACAATTAAAATCTCAAGGTGAAATGTGGCTTCTTCTGGGTGGTCTCAAGTCAATCACCCTTTTACAAAAAGTTCCATGTGGGGGTGTGAGAAGATAGGTGGAGCATTAAGTAAAATAAAAAAGCAGATACATGTACTTTAACACTGGAATAGGAAAAGCTTAGTGTAAGCAGGTCTGACAGGTACGGCAAGACTGAGGTGATGTCTGCTTGAGAAGGGTTAATATAAATGCTGTGACACCAGCTGGAAAATCTTTTCCATTTTGCCAGGTATGATTTCCTGGTATTGGACTTTCTTGCTTCCCTTAGAATGCAGAGCACCTCCTTGGGATAAGATGCCATCCTACATGTCAAAACGTAATCCTCCAGGTAGTACTCTTGAGAGTGGCTAGATGGGGATAGAAGACAGATGCCTTGACCTGTCGGAGGAGATGCAAGAGGTGTCAGGAGGAGGGAGAAAGTACAGTTTTGTACCTACCATAAATGTAGATGTCCGAGAGGAATGCATCTGCAGTCTTAACAAATGGGTTGTCCTGTCGTCAGGCAGCCCTTCGGTCGGCCGGATTCCAAAGTCTGGGTCTGGCTTCGGCTGGTGTCGCACTTCATCCGACGTCATTGCGGCAGTTCTTCGGGTATAAAGGCATCAGCCGACGCCATTTTCCTCAGTGTTTCTTGCCCCAGATGGGAGGAAGTGCCACAATAGTATCCTGGCTGGCGGATGCCAAAAAGTTCACAAAAACAAGCGGTGAGGTAACCTTGGCAAAAACAGTAGGAAACCACGCTACTCCGAAGTAATAAAATCCAATAGTTTAATAGAAACTGTACCGCCAGCCAGGATACTATTGTGGCACTTCCTCACATCTTTGTGGTTTGTTTTGCTGCTCAAAACCTTTCCTCAGTTTCTTGCCCCAGATGCCAGGTGCCCTCTTAGATGGCTAAATTTGGATAAATGCCAAAGTTTCCAAATAGTAGAGAGCAAACACACAAAATAAACATGTATGTACATATATACAAACAAATACACCATAATAGATCCCCCCCAAGCTAGCTGAAGATTGGTAAGTACCCTAGGAGTACCTCAGAGGGGAAGGAGGGTGGGTAATCCTGACTGCAGATGCATTCCTCTCGGACATCTACATTTATGGTAGGTACAAAACTGTACTATGTCCTTCAAGGATGCATCTGCAGTCTTAACAAATGAGTAGAATACCATAGCTAAACTAGGGGAGGAGGAAAAGAGAATAGATTATGGTGTAGTCAGGATCCCTTGCAAAACAGCAGTGGCAAAACCAGCACGGGATCTAGAATATAGAGGTAAGTTATAATGCTTGGCAAATGTATGCACGGAGGTCCAAGTAGCAGCCTCTATAATGTCCTTGGTAGCCACTCCTCGTAAGAAAGCTGTGGTAGTGGCTGTGGCCCTTGTGGAGTGAGGCCTGATGTTCTCTGGAGTTTTCTTTCCATGGTAGGAGTAACAAAATCTAATGCAATTTCCTATCCATTTGGAGATTGTCTGTTTAGAAATTGGTTTTCCTTCTTTTCCTGTTGCATAAGCTACCAGAAGCTGGTCAGTTTTTCTATTGTTCTTTGTCCTGTCCAGGTAGTAGCGTAATTGTCTGTGTACATCCAAGGTATGTAAGAGCTTTTCTCCCCTGTTCTGTGGATTGGGGAAGAATGTAGGAAGGTGGATAGCCTGATTTAAAGAGACTCTGGATACCACCTTAGGCATGAATGTAGGATTTGTTCTCAAGGACACTCTATCTTGATGGAAGATCAGGAAGGGTTGTACTGCCATTAATGCCTGTAGTTCAGAGACCCTTCTTGCTGAAGTTATTGCCAGCAGGAAAGCAGTCTTCCAGGATAAGTATTGCAATTCTGCTGTAGTTGCTGGCTCGAAAGGAGGTAGAGTCAGCTTTTCTAGCACAAAGTTCAAGTCCCATGCTGGCAATGGAGGTTTCCTGGGTGGTTTTACATTTTTAATTCCCCTCAGAAACTGTCTGAGCAGAGGATGCGAGAAGACAGGAGGATCCAAGCTGTATTCTGCTGAAATAGCTGATGCATGTATCTTGATGGAGGAATAGGACAAGCCTGTATGGAAGAGCTCCGCCAAGTACTCCAGGATGTTGGCTATGTTCACCAGTGTCACATCCTGCCCCTTTGCAGTACTCCAGATGAGATATCTTTTCCATTTTGCTGCATAATTCTTTCTTGTCGAAGGTCTACGAGCCTCCAGGATTATGTCTTTAACCCTTTGGGATAAATTTGGGTTAATTGCTGTTATGTAATGTTCCAGGCAGTTAGCTGCAGAGTTTTTAAGGTTTGGATGCAGTATGTTGTAGTTGTCCTGAGTCAGCAGTAATGGGATCAGGGGTAGTTTCCATATTTGTTCCCGGGACATGCTCCTCAGCAGTGGATACCAATGTTGTCTTGGCCAGTCTGGGGCTATCAGGATGATCCTCGGACGTTCCTCTTTGATCTTGAGAAGCACCTTGTGCATCAAAGGAAGTGGTGGGAATGCGTATGCTGTCAGGCTTTTCCAACTGAAGGATAGGGAGTCCACCTTCCAAGCAAGTGGGTGGTAAGTCCTTGTGCAGAATTTCTTCAACTGGTGATTGCATGGGGATGCAAACAAGTCTATTTGTGGTAATCCCCATTCTGTTGTGATGGTTTTGAAAATGTCCGGATGCAGCATCCATTCGTGGGCATCTGTTGTAGTTCTGCTTAATATGTCTGCTAGAATGTTTTCCTTCCCTGGTACATAAATTGCCTGTAACTGTATGTTGTAGCTCAGAGCCACATCCCATAGGTCCAGTGCCAGCCGGCATAGGGGGTATGAGTGTGTGCCTCCCTGTTTGTTGATGTACCACATAACTGTGGTGTTGTCTGTCCTTATCATCAACTGGCCTTCTTGGAGAAGAGGTCTGAATGCCTGGATTGCCAATTTTACTGCCATCATTTCTTTTAGATTTATGTGCAGATGCAGCTGGTCTTGAGTCCATAGGCCTTGAATGCACTTGTCCATCATGTGTGCACCCCAACCGAGGTCTGAGGCATCTGTCGTGATAGTCTGTCTTGGTTGACTTTTGCAGAAGGGCAGTCCTGTGTTTGATTGACAGGCCTGTGCCCACCATAAGAACTCTTGTTTCAGGCATGGGATCATTGGAATTTTGGTTTCTAGGCTGTGCTTGTGCTGAGACCACAAATTTTTTAGGTACCACTGTAGCTTTCTCATATGAAGCCTGGCATGAGGGACCAGAATTATGCAGGATGCCATGAAGCCTAGAGCTTGTAGCACTTTTCTTGCAGTTAGATGGCTCTGCTTTGTTAATGCCAAGAAGTAGAGAGGAAGTTGCTCTTTCTTTTCTGCAGTTAGAAATGCCATTTGTTTTGATGTGTCCAGTTCTGCACCCAGAAATGTTATTATTTGGGATGGAATCAGCCTTGACTTTTTTGTATTGACTGTATATCCCAGGGCTTGTAGCAGGTAGATGACTCTTTGTAAGTCTTCTGTTAATTTGTTTTGTTGTCCGCTTGTATCAGGCAGTCGTCCAGGTAGGGATAGATTTGAATTCCCTGAAGTCTGCAATAAGCGATTACTGATGCCAGGCATTTCGTGAACACTCTGGGTGCAGTAGATAAGCCAAAGGGCAATGCTGAGAATTGATAATGCTCTGATCCTGCAAGAAATCTGAGGTATCTTCTGCAAATTGGTCTTATGGGGACGTGCAGGTATGCCTCCTTGAGATCTAGAGTTACCAGCCAAGACTCCTTGCCCAGCATGGGAAGAAGCTGCTGTAGGGTCAGCATTTTGAATTTTGGAACAATGAGGAATGTGTTTAAAGCGGACAGGTCTAGAATAGGCCTCCATTTGTTTTCTTTTCTTGGTACCAGGAAGAGCCTGGAGTAAAATCCCTTTCCCTTGCTCCATAATTGGTACCTTTTCCACAGCTCGCATTCTTAATAATTGAGATATTTGTTTTAGAGCTTCTGTCCTTTGAGAAGGTAGTAGGTTTGGCATTCCTCTCTTTTCTGGGAGTGTATGGAAATGGAACCTGTAACCTTTGTCTATAGTCTGCAAAATCCATTTTTCCCTTGTAATGCAGTGCCAGTTTTTTGAAAATAATGTTAGTTTTCCGCCTAAGGGTGCTTCTAGTTGTTCCCTGGTAGGCGGTGCCACCGCCAAGTCACTGTGATTGAGTTGTTGTTGTGGTGGTGGCTGTATCCGTGCCTCGTTGATTGTTACCCTGCCACTGGCGACCCCTGTAGGCACCCCTGGATTGGTTTCTGCCTCTAGAGCGCCTATTCCTGCCTCTTTGTGCCTTAGAGGAGTCCGGAAAGGACCAATTCTTGGCGGGCCAATTCCTGCTAAACCTTGGAGGTTGAACTTGTAAGAAATCTTTTACTGTTTGCACAGATTTTGCTTTCTCTTCCATCTTTTTTAGTACCTGCTGTGCGGGGGCACCAAATAAATTGACCTTGTCCATAGGTGCATCAAAAAGCTTAGATTTGACATGGTCTGGTAATGCCTGTTCTTTCAACCATGCATGCCTCCTGATAACTGTGCCAGTCATGGCTGATGTAAAGGAAGCCTCCAGTGCATCATAGCCACATTTTAAAGAATGGTTACTAACCTGCTGTACGTTATGTAACATTTCTTGAACATACTTTTTATCTATAGATTCTTCAGAGGACAGTTTTTTAGTCAAATGGTCAAGCATAAACTCTTGATATTGAATCATATGAAATTGGCAGTTCAAAGCTCTAGCTGACAAAGTAGCAGAGGTGTAAACTTTTTTACCCCATCTCTCTAAGGACCTGGATTCCCTTTCAGAGGGGAGGGGGTTTTAGAAGAAGTAGCTGCTACAGCTTTAGGGCCCTGGGAGATAGTCTCTGGATCTGCAAAAGGGGCCTTATATAAGTGGTGATGAGTGTCCGGGACCCTGTAGTACCTATCGGGCTTAGTAGGAGCCGGAGGTAAAGTATCAGGAGTAGTGCAAGCATCATTAAAAGCATCATCAACAACAGCTAGAACTGGAGGTATAGCTAAAGGCCTATGCTGTGGCAAGTGTAGAAAGGTTCTAAGCCTTTTTCTAGAGTCTGAGAAATCTTGGCCCTGCCACTGAAATTGTTCCCTCATAGCATGCAAGGTTTCCCCAAAGGAAAATTCCTCAGGAGGAGAGGCTGAAGGGATGGACTCCTCAGCATCAGAGTCTTCGTAAGGAGAATAAGAAGCCTCAGGAGGGTCTGTATGTTCTGAGTCATCAGAGGAATCATCTGTGGCTACTGGCTCAGGGGGCTCTGCTCTAGGCCTCTTTTCTGGAGGAGGGAGAGGCCCTATCTGGATGAGGCTGGGATCCACGAATTAAAGAGATGAGATCCTCTGCCAAAGAAAGCATATGGGAGCTGGTGCTGGGCCTGTGAGAGGGGGGCTTGGCAGGCCCAGGTTTTGAAGTTTTGGCTGCTTTAGCCCTGGCAAAGGCCTTAATAGACATAGCTGGAGGAGGCCTAGCAGCTCCACGTGCAGGGGTAGAAATATCTAGAGGAATGGTGTCTGATAAATCCTGTGAAATCGCAACAGAAGGTTGGATTTCAGAAGCCGTTTCTACCAGGATGGAAGGGGCCTCGGTAGTAGGCAAGTTATCGGCTGAAGAAAGAACCGCTTGCTCGGTTTCGGCCAAAACCGAGACACTCGCAGTTTGCTTAATCGCGGTTTCGGCCGAAACCGCGGACCGCGAGTGTCGGTCCTTTTCTTTGCGCTTTTTGGTAATTTGCGTAGTTGGAGGATCCGACGGCATAATGTAGGCAAAATCGGAGCCGAAAATCTGTTCGGCAAAGTCCGAGCGACGTTTAAGCGTCCGCCGGTTAAAAGAAGCACAGGCTTGACAAGCTGCTACGTCGTGGTCTGGGCCTAAACAATGTATGCAGTAGGAGTGGAAATCTTTATGAGGTATTTGTTTCCCACAAGATAAACAGTTATTAACTTTCTCTGACATCGGCTGAGGCAAGAAAGAGTCCCCAACGGGGTACTTAGCTTTATAGAAGTCTTCGAAGTAGTATTCGGTAGTAGTAATCTCTGGATCTGACCGACCGGCACTTGTGAACAGCTTCTGCTTCGGGCGCCACGCGGCAAGAAAGACTGGGGAAAATGGCATCGGCTGATGCCTTTATACCCGAAGAACTGCCGCAATGACGTCGGGTGAAGTGCGACACCAGCCGAAGCCAGACCCAGACTTTGGAATCCGGCCGACCGAAGGGCTGCCTGACGACAGGACAACCCATTTGTTAAGACTGCAGATGCATCCTTGAAGGACATCCAATGTTGTCTCAGCCAGATGGGGTCTACTAGGATGATGTTGGGTTTGTGCACCCTGATTTTTGTTAGTACCCTGGAAGTCAGGGGCAAGGGTTGGAATACATAAAGGAACCAGTATGACTTTGGTAGTCAAGGAAGACATGGCATCTCCCTCAACAGACATGGTGCAGATGTTGGAAAATGAGGCCTGTAGAGCGACCTCAAACCTGAACAACGTGTGAACTGTGGTGACATTCAAATGTAGGCTGGAAGCCATGCCAGCCTCTCAAGGAGTCACAGAGGGTTTGGGACTAAGAGTTGCCAGACCAGGGAGCTGAAGAAGGAGCATCACACCTAAGTCACCAGTTGACTTAAGAGTGGTAGCTGGAGTTTTTTACAAGTGTCAGGGTCATTAGCCATTTTTTTTTTAATTTGCTTTTCTTTTTTTGTCCAGTTTCTTCAGAAGTTACAGATAGTGGGGAAAAAAATGGAGTTTAAAATTAGGGTAGAAATAAAAGAATAAGCGATACAGTTAAGAAGTAACAAGAATTATTTAGAGGGGTTGGCAAAAGTTAAAGTATTGCAGAATAAGAGGGATCTCACAGAACAAGAAAAGGCACAAATGCAGAGAGCTGAAGAGAAAATGAGAGAGTATCTGGACAATATGCATGAGTTTAGAAAGACTTCTTTTAAGTAACTTTCTTTTTTTTTTGATAACTCCAGAGTACAAAAACTTTTAGCACAGTCACTTAGGCAACAAAGTAGAAAGGGTTGCTGATAAACGTAGGGAGCCTATAACAAGAAAAATAACCAGAGATCCTGTAAGAGATGTTACAGATATTTTGAAAATTTTATGAAAATCTGTATAAAGCAGAGCAATGTGGAAATCAAGCAAAAGCTCAAATAGAAATATTTATTGAAGACTTAGGAATGCCAAGGTTCGAGGCACGTGAGGTTAAATAATTAACAGTTAAATATAGGAAGAGATGAGATAAAAATGGTGATGTGTAATCAAGCTGCAGGAAAGTTCCTGGGGAAGTTTGGAGGTAACAAAGTGAAAGATCTGAAAGGTTTCGTTCAACAGTATTTTAAATGGAAGGGATGAAACAGTATCCTGAAAGAAAGCTGTGGTGGTTATTCTATCTAAAGTTGAAGACCCATCAGACCTGGCTTCATATAGACCCATTTCAATTTTAAGTCATGATTATAAAATGTCTGTAATGGCTAAAAGAATTGCAAAGATGTTGCCAAAATTGATAGATCTGGAACAATGTAGTTTTGTGGAGGGGAGGCAAACAATTTATATTATTAATAGAACAATGACGATCCAGAGGAAAGCAGAATGCAATAAAATACCACTGTTGCTGCTGGGTCGTTATGCAAAGAAAGCACTTGACAAAGTAAGCTGGGATTTAATGAGTAGGGCAATGGAAACATTTGCTTGCCCTGAACTAATAAGGTTAACAAGAGGAAATATGAGGGCTCAGAGTCAGAGGGTTCCTCTCTGAAAAGTTGTGTCTGAACAGAGGAACCAGGCAGGGATGTCTTCTTTCCCCTTTGTCATTTGCATTATATTTAGAACCACTGGCAACAAAAACAAGGGACTCAGAAATTCAATTATATAATTGCTACTGTAATCAAGAAAATTTGGCTATATTTGCAAGCAATATTATTTTGTACCTGATAAAACCAGAAAAAGACATCAGTGTTGTGAAACATTTTGAGATCATTTAAAGTCTTTTCAGGATATAAAATTAATGAATACAAAACAAAGGTTACAACTGTAAACTATGCACCTACACGTGAATTGGTTCAGCAATACTCTTACTTATGGGAACATGATAAAATGAAGTATTTAGGAGTACGAGTTAAAAAGGATTCTTCTATGGCAGCTAAGGATACTTGGTAGACTAAACAGAAGAGAATATAAAAACTGAGAAACTACAAGCTCTTGTTTTTGGATATGGATAGGAAGATAAAAGCAGTAAAATGTTTTAGTCTCTTTAGTTCTATATAAAGGTCAGGCATATTTTTTATTCAACAGAGGAGAAGTTGTGGACAGTAATTACTAAAGAATTGAAGGATTTTATCTGGGAGGGGAAGAGGACAAATGTCAAATGGGATAAGTTGATCCTTCCAATAGAGCAAGGTGGTTTAGGATTACCTGATTTGAAAGCATATTTTAGATCAACACAGTTAAGGCTCATATACATAACACAAGCAGAAAGATATATTTCAAAGTGGGAAGGGATTATAAAGCAGGAGGAGGAGGGACACTAGGTTTTTATGATGCAGATCCTTAATGAGAACATTCATACAGAATATTATATTCATAAAGTAGCAGAAAATATTCTAAGAACTAAGCCAACACAAGAACGGAGGAGATTCTGCCAATAAGGATGACTGCAATCAGGGATACAAACTACAGCCAAGAGGGAGCTGGATTTTACTGAAGAAAACTGGCAATGGAACAATGGTATTGGTAGCAACTAATTAGAGATGGACATGTAATAGATATCAGGAACGGATATCAGAGAAATGACAGAGAAAAAGGGATAGGGGAATCCTAAGCGCAAGACCTGCTCTGGTAGAGCTTTTAGTTGAATCTAGAACAGAAGCTGCCGTTAAAAAAGGGATAATTTGTAGGGCATATAAAATATTGCTCAATAACTATAGGAATCAATTAGCAGAGATCAGAAAAAATCAGGAAGAAGAGACTGGAGAAGCAATTCACAAGGAACCAATGGGAGGACACTTGTACGGCTTTGTCTATTGACCCCACCCCGAATTTTAATAGAGGAATTGACAATTTTCTTGAGTTAGCAGTTTCAGAGGGCATTATATCAGACACAGTTAAATCACAATTAATGGTACGGGACCCACAACAACAGAGCCTTTATTTACTAGCTAAGATACACAAGTGCCTGAACAAACCACCTGGTAGACCCATTGTATCTGGTATGGGGTCATTGACGGAACCACTGTCTGAGTTTTGACTTCATACTTGAAACCACTACTAAATTTGATTCGAACAAGGATACAAGACACCACCCAATTCTTATCCATTATAGATGACAACCAATTAGAACCTGAGTGGTTACTTTGTACATTAGATGTCAAGGCTTTATACACCAATATACCACATTGGGCTGGACTTGAGGCCCTCAAGTTTTAGTTAGACAGAGCCAAATTATATCCAGTTGGTTTCAATATGCTTTTGATTTGTATGGCGGAACATGTTTTGAATAAAAATGTTTTCTATTTTCAAGGTGAAGGCTATTGGCAGTTGAAGGGTACCGCTATGGGAGCCTCTTTTGCTCCTATATATGTGGACTTATTCATGGGCTACATTGAGGAGCAACTCATTTATGATCAAACACATAACATCTATCTTGAGGAGCTGGATATTTGGCAACGTTATCTTGATGATTGTTGGTTAGTTTGGCATTCCAATGAAGAATATTTGGCTGAATTTGTGTCATACCTCAACCATAACAAATGAGGTATTGAATTTACTTCAACTTATCACCAAAATCAAATCAACTTTTTGGATGCAACAGTCATCAGGAACCCAGATGGTACATTACGAAGCAAAACATTTCGTAAATACCCGCAATACAATACTTTATTACATGCAACTAGTATGCACCCTAGCCACATCATCCGGAATATACCCAAATCCCAGTTCCTCAGGATACGCAGGATTTGTTCCGCAGAAAATGACTTTGAAGAATCACAACAAGATCTAACCAACAGATTTAGAACCAGGGGATACAAGGAGCCTGACATTCAGTTGGCACGTCCCTTTGTAACCAATTCCACCAGAACTTCCCTTCCCAAATATTGTGACAGAAATAGGGATGCACAGGATGGAGGATTACGGTTTATTACTACCTATGGACGTAACATCAATTTGATTAGAAATACCATGATGAAACATTGGAACATCCTCACTGCCAATGAGGATATTGCCTCCTTAGTCAGTAACACTTGTCAATATGGCTACCGTAGAGGGAGAACACTAAGTTCATTTTTTTCACATTATAAGAGGATAGGTTCAGGTGGCATTATACATCAACAACTTACGATGACTGATGACAAACTTTGGGGAACTTATCAATGCGGCCATTGTTCATCATGTCCATTTATATTCACATCCAAACAATTTTCCAGTAAAAACACTGACAGGATTTTTAACATGAAATTTTTTGGCAACTGTAATAGTGATTGGGTGGTATATCTTGCGACTTGCACATGTGGTTCATTTTATGTGGGTCAGACATCATTGGCATTGAGATTACACATGTCGGAACATCGTAGTGACATTCAAACCAAAACAGAAACAAACACTCTGTTCAGGCACCACACACAACATCATACTGCTAGATTTCAATTTTGTATTGTAGATAGAATTTTGGGTGACAGATCCAACAAACAGGGATGGCATTCCATTCTCAACCAAAAAGAGAAATACTGGATTATCAAGCTAGGGGCACTATTTTCTCCTGGTTTAAATGATCATGTATAATCAATTAATATATCCAATATTGAATGTATTATCATACTTATGTTTTATTATCATATTTGCTGTTTGGATCATCTATTTTTTACTTATTTTTTATTTCCTAGTTTGTATTTTTCCTTCCAATTTTTCTTTCAGGCAGTATTATGGGCATGCTTAAAATCCTTTGGAAGCACCTCATTAGTCTATGGACCTTATTTAAACCTGCATTTGTGCATCATTTCCTGTTTGTACTTTTCTTGTTCCACTGAGCCATGTTAGGCTGAAACCGGTCTGGATTATTGAATTGTTCAGTATGTATTAAAACACTTAAGGTTTACCTTAGTGTTGCTGTAGTTTTGTTGCTGATATATACTGTGTTTTACGCTGGCATTTTTTCAGTTACTGATAGTTAGTTTTGCCTTGCACTTGGATCCTACTTGCAGGGCTTTTCTCTTTTTCACACTTGTACGGCTCCCAAATATGCAACAAAGTCTAGACATTTGCCTGGAAGAGTTTGCATTGCTAATTTTATTTTTATAGCCCAAACAGACTCCAAAGATTTTTCTGGCAAGTAGATGGCAAATGGTGGTGGTGTGATGGGGAAGAAAAAGGTAACTGGGAAAAAGAAGTTATGTACCTACCATAACGTTCCATGTTAGTTGTCTTCATCTCGCCTTCTTTCTTGCTTGTTGGGATCGGAGCCGACCCTCGGCTCTGACTCGGCCATCTTCTATAGCTCGAGAGCTGTTTACTGGCTTGAGGCTACCCCTTATCCCATGATGCCTAGCGCTAGCTACCCAGATCTCATTTGTAATAGCTAACCCCAGACATATCAAGAATAATGTGACCAAACTAATAGGTTGGGCATTATCTGTTATATTCTTTAAATCAGTAGAGGAAGCAAACCAGAAATTAACTCAGCTGATGAAATCTAAATTCCTCTCGGTCCAATAGGACAGGGGGATGGAGGCGGGGACACAAGAAAGAAGGCGAGATGAAGACAACTAACATGGAACATTATGGTAGGTACATAACTTCTTTATGTTAAGTTATCTATCTCGCCTTCTTTTCTTGCTTGTTGGGACAGCGTCTCTAGCACCTATAATCCTGGGTGGCTCATTGGAACAGACTCTTCAGAACAGTGGAACCAAAGTTAGCTCTATTCCTGGAGGTCATATCTAACTTGTAATGAGAAATAAAGGTATGAGGACTTCCCCATGTGGCTGCGGCACAAATAGAGTCCATGGGTAATCTAGATTGGAAGGCTACAGAAGTAGCTAAAGCCCTAGTAGAATGTACTTTCAGTTTGGCAGCCAATTCTTTGTTCCTTAGTTGATAAATGAAGGTGATAATGTGAGACAACCACCTAGACAGGGTCACTTTGGAAACTGGAAGACCTTGTTTACCCTTAGCATAGGAAAGGAAGAGTTGGTCCGACTTCCTTCTGTCCTTAGTTCTGTGCAGATAAAAACGCAACTGTCTATGCACATCCAAAAGATGTAATTTGTATTCTGCCTTGTTGGTGTAGTTAGGGAAGAACACTGGAATGTCTATGGATTGGTTTAGATTATTTTCTGAACACACCTTAGGAAGGAAGGATGGATTAGTTCTCAGTGCTACCCTATCCTTGTGAAAAACTAAGTATGGAGAATGAACGCTTAGTGCTTGAAGTTCTGATACACGTTTGGCTGAAGTAATAGCTACCAGAAAAAGAGTTTTCCAAGATAGAAACTTAAGGGAGCATGAAGCCGCAGGTTCGAAAGGGGGCATAATCAAGGAGGTTAATACTAAATTAAGGTCCCAAGGAGGAGGGGGATCTCTCACTGGGGGCCTACGGAGATTAGTCCCCCTAAGAAAGGCTTTACACAGCTTATGAGACATGATATTTAGATTAGCAAAGCCAATATGATAGTTAGAAATGGCTGCTAGTTGAACTCTGTGACAGAAGTGGACCCAGAGTGAAAAAGCTCAGTTAGGAATTCTAAGATCTCGTGAACTGGGGCTGAAAAGGGATCTATGTTCCTCGCCTCTGCCCAATAAGAGAAACATTTCCATTTACTAGCATACATTTTCCTAGTAGCTGATTTGCGAGAGGATATAATAATATCACGCACAGCTGGGGAAATGCTGGGAAGCCTGGCTAGGGTTGGAATTGGATCAACCAAGCTGTGAGCTGGAGGGTCTGGAGTAATCGATGCAGCTCTCCTGATTGATGAATCACCAGGTCTGGAATAGGATCCAGGATCCAAGGCTGCTCGAGGAGATAACGGTGCAGGAATGGAAACCAAATCTGTCGAGGTCAGGTAGGAGCAATGAGGATCATTTTGCAACCCAACAAAGTCACTTTCTGTATGAGTTTGGGTATAAAAGGAAAGGGCGGGAAGGCATAAAGAAGTCCCTGAGGCCAACTGTGGACTAGAGCATCTCTGGGAGGATGACCGGGAAGCGGTAGAAGGGAGAAGTAGTTGCTGCACTTGGTGTTGAAGGGGGTTGCAAACAGATCACAGCAAGGCTGTCCCCACTTGCAGAAGATGAGATCCACAACTACCTGATTCAGACACCACTCGTGAGGCGTGAGAATAGCTCTGCTGAGCCTGCTTGCTATGACGTTGGATTTCCCAGGGATGTGTGTTGCAATCAAAAATCGTTGGGAGGAATTCGCCCACTGCCAGAGTCTGAGTGCTTCTCGACATAGTGGGTAGGACCTGGTTCCGCCCTGCTTGTTGATGTACCACACTACTGACATGTTGTCCATTTGGATTGCAATTGTCCCAGGAGGGAGTGAGCTTTGAAGTGCTTGCAACGCTAGAAGCACGGCTCTCATCTCCAAGACGTTTATGTGCAGATGGTACTCGTGAGGTTGCCATGTGCCTTCGATTGTCCTGCCCTGATAATGCCCCCCCACCCCATCAATGAGGCATCTGTGGTTACTGTGGCAACTGGAGAGGGTTGGATGAATGGTCTGCCCAGAGACACTAGAGGGGAGACCATCCACCAGGAAAGGTGTGTTTTGCAAGTTTCTGTAATTATAATCATGCGGGACATGGGGAGTTGTTGAAAGGACCACTGTGTGAATATAAGCCACTGCAGGATTCTCATGTGAAAGCGGGCTAGAAGTATCAGAATAATAGCTGCGGCCATAAAACCCAGAGTTTGAAGGACCAACTGGGCTTGAACCTTTTTGGATTGCATGAGGATATGAACTTGCTGCCAAATTGTGGCCACCCTGTCCGGCGGTAGTCTTGCAGACATGCTTCTTGTATCTAGATTTGCTCCTATATAGGTAATAGATTGACAGGGCAACAAGGCAGATTTTTTGAAATTTATGGTAATACCTAACTGGGCACAGATTGCGACTGTATAGTCCCTGGCTTGAAGAAGTTGATGCCTGGTAGTAGCAGTGAGGAGCCAGTCATCTAGATAAGGAAACACCTGGAATCCTTGACATCTCAGGTGAGCCGTGACCACTGCCATACATTTGGTGAACACCCTGGGGGCTGTGGTAGGACCAAAGGGCAGAGCTCTGAACTGATAATGACTGGCTCCCAGCCGGAAGCAAAGGAATCTCCTGGAGTGCCTGTCCATCTTTATGTGGTAATACGCATCCTGGAGATCTAGTGAGCACATCCAATTGGCCTGACCCAAAAAGGGTAGAATGGACTGAAGTGTGACCATCTGAAACTTTGTTCTTTGAACAGACTTGTTTAGTCTGCGGAGATCCAATACTGGTCTCCAGTCCCCTGTCTTTTTTGATACCAAAAAGAACCTTGAGGAAGTTCCGGGACTTCCTGGATAACTCTTTTTTCTAGCAGTCTTGAAATTTCTGTGACTGCTTGGGCCCTCAGATTGGGTGGAACATCTGGGGGGGATCTGTTTGACAATAGGGGAAATTGGAAGAAGGGAATTACGTAGCATCCGGATATGATTGATTGTACCCATTTGTCTCGCGTAATGTCTTGTCAGGTTTCTGGGTACAGTGAAAATCTTCCCCCGACTGCCTCTAGAGGCGGGCAGCCAGGCAACCCTTCAGGGGTGCTGGAAGGGCTTGTCAGAGAATGATTCTCTGCTGTCCTGGTTCTGCGGACCCCCTCTGCCTCAAGGGCGGCATCTGCTGTTATTTCCTCCTCTGCCCCTGGAGGAAAAATCACTACGTGTATCAGGCGAGGCTCCCTGGGATTTCCAAAACCACATTTTTCCACTCTTCTGACCTTTGGGAAATAGTCTGGAAGGAGTGGAAAAACGGACTCCCACGGCAGAGAAAGTCTCGTCTTCCTGTTCACACCTAGTGAGAGTGTCCTTCACCTGTGGTCCAAAGAGAAATGAACCGTCAAAGAGAGTGTTAGTGAATGACGGTCTAAAGGGCTCGCAGAATTACACAACCGCATCCATGCGTGTCTCCGAAGGGACACGCCTGTGCCTGTGGCTCTACTCGCACCATCAGCTGCATAAGAAATGAGCCTCATGGAGGAGTTAACCACTGAATTAAGGGTCGCCAGCTGAGATGCTACTTTAGCTTGAACTCCCTCAGCTGATGGATCCTGGAGGGTACCTCCAAGCTCTTTTAAGAGATCCCTCTGAAGCCTGGTAAAATGGCATAAGTAATTCACTGACCTCATGGAGAAGGTTGCTGAAGCAAACATTCGCTTCCCATATCTGTCCATAGTCCTAGACCCCTTGTTAGGAGGACGGACAGAGGAAGAAGTCTCCACTAATTCCTTTTTAGTGGCCGCTGCTACCACCATGGCATCCACAGGAACACCCTTTGTAAGGAACTGTCAGGGAGTGCAGTAATAAATTTGCCGGGCCTCCTTGGGGTTGGTTCCACTGTGTTCGGGGCTGACCAAGCCCTTGGAGCCACCACCGACATTAGTGGATTGAAGGGGGGAGACACCCAGGAAGTGGAAGGGCGAGAACCAAACGCATCCAGGAATACGTATTTGTCCTCAGTAGGGGCTAGGGCAGTCCAGTTCCCCCTCTGCCTAAGCATTTCTAGGATGTCCGAAAAGGAAACATCTTCAGAGGGGAATCTCGGGGACCCTTCTGATTCATCCAAATCCATATCCGAAGTGACAGACTCAGGGGAGTCAATGTGCTTCCTCTTGCACTTCCTCTTCCGAGGAGCCTCCTCTGAATGATCAGGGGAGGCTTCGGAAGAAGAGGAAACACCCAATGGGGTGTTCTGGAGCGCTGGTTCCCCACACTTAGGGTCTGGAGGAGGGACAGAGGTTGACACAGGTACTACAGGGAACGAAGCCAGTGGGGTTGAACGTGGTGCTGACTCATGGGCCAGTACACTCCTCATGACCTCGAAGGCATCCCTGCCACGATGCAAAGAAGGCTCAGAGGAAACCGGAATCCTCCTCCGCACTGAGGGGGACGACTCCAAGGCTGATGTAGGAGCTGAGCTCAACTGCGCCAAAGCTCCAAGAGGGAGAACGGGGTCGGACAAGGGTCTGATGCCACTCGACCCCTCGGAGCCGATGAGGGAGTCTCGGCGCCCATATCCCTCGACTGAAGGTAGCATCGAGGGGATCGGAGCCGATGAGAGAACCGAAGAGGAAATCGTTATTGGTGCCAGTGGTTCCACAATTGGAACCCCAACCAACTCCGGCTCCGAGCTCAGAGGAGTCGGAGGAGGAACATAGATTAAAGTGGATGGAGCAGACACCTGTTGAGGTGGGCTGGATAGCATTTTGGCTAGTGCCTGCGAGTTTAACAACCTACTGACCACTCTCTCCACATCGTGGTCTGAGAATCTAGAAGACCGAGAGGAGTGGGAGGATTTATGACTGCTGTCACTTTGCAATAGGGGAGACCGAGGGGCCGAATGTATTAACTCTAAGGACAGGGACCTCAGTCTCTTGTGGATCCAAGACGGCTCTGACGATACTGGTGGAGCCGACTGGGAAGCAGCCTCCTCGGTTCTGGCCAGAGCCGAGGTAGTTGGTAATGCTTGGACCAATGACGGCTCTCAGCTGGGAGCGGACGATTTGGTTGGTTTTGAAGATTTCGCCAGCAGATTATCCAAATGTAATGACTTTAACAGTGAAACACTAAGAACATCTGCATAAAAGAGTACATGTGATGTACAATGTTTGTAACTAGGAACATGCTAATATTGTTTGTTTTCCTTTATATAAATGTATGTTTGCCTATGTTGTAAGCGATAATTCAATGGAGGTGTTAAAAAAACAGGAGTGGCTAGATTTAATATACAGGAATGTGTCTGAAAGTCTGTGAAGTAATTCTGCAGTTTGAATTAACAACTCAGTGACTACTTTTTCTTAAGTGGGGGAGGCAGGCTCGCACATACCCCATATATGAAACTGCACTGTGTGCACCCTCTCCCCAAACTAATACAGCCAACTCTCAGGACAGCAATCCTTCGGATTAGCAATATTACTTTAACTGTTGCCCTTCCTGTCTACACAGCTTGACTGAACAGGTTTTGAGCAAACTGGTTACTGAAAAACAACAAGGTGTGTGTGTGTGTGTGTGTGTGTGTGTGTGTGTGTGTGTGTGTGTGTGTGTGTGTGTGTGTATAGTTATAAACATACACAAAAAGACAAGCCAAGGATTGGTATTCTCAGTCGGCCCTGTGCAGCTACCCATCCACGTCTCCATCTTTTTTATCCATAAAGCTAAAGCAATTATGTAGACCTAAACTAAACAACTCTCTCTAGCAAGGCATTTGAAGACACGAACATCTGTAGCATAGCATCTACACCCTGAATTTAAGTCTTCCCCCTCCCAGCTGTCACCCATGTTTGATACCCACTCCAAAACCCTTTCTTCTTCTATGTCACCAAACAGCTCCAAAACATGCCTAGACAAATTATACCACTTTGTTGAATAGTGTTGTTACAACTGACTTAAAATGTCAGTGTTTGCAAAACAACTGTACCTTTGGCGTCACAAACTTTTCAATGGAAGGATAAAGCTTTGACTATATCCCAGGTCACCAGAACTCAATTAGTGACTGGTGTGGACGAGGTCAATCCCTGGTGGAGGGTGGTGATGCATGGGGAGTGCTGCATATAAGGGAATGGGGCTTTGGCTGAGTCACTGAATATGGGTCGGTGTACGTCTGGGTTAGGCAAAGAGGTTTAAAAGTCAAAGTGAATGAAGTTAGGCCTTGTGAACAGCCAATGATCAGATGCAAGCATTAAATAAAAAATATGAGTCTTCATGAACGAGAGCACATAAACTTTTTATACACTATGACAAGGAATCTGGGAGTAAAATACTGAAAAATCTATTGATCCAGTTTCAATTCATGACTTAGAGTTGTCCACCTAATGTCGGAGTCTACAACTTGGTTCTGCAGTACTTATAGAGACACCATTGAAAGATGAAGATTTTGCTGCTCAATGTCATATTAACCGAGTCTCTTTACAGAGCTGTAAGGATATGGATTCCCTTGTTTTTGATATACCACATAAATGTGGTATTGTCTATACCAATATGCAGGTAACCAGGAATTAAGATGTCCTCCAAGGCCATTAAAGCTACCTAAACTGCTTTAATTTCTTTACTGTTGATATACAAGTACATTTCCTTAAAAGACCAGCAATCTTTTAACAAGAGATTGCTAAACTGCATTTCTTAAGCAAAATTCAGACTCTGTTGCCAGCTGGTGTGCTATTAAAGGATAATTCCAGTAAGAGTTCTTCAGAATGGACTACTAAAAGGCATTCATATATGTTCAGTAGCCGGGGTACTGGACTGATCCAAATAGATGTACTTCAGCACTGCCCAGGGCATATATTGCTAATCTACAGTAAAATAATTTTTTTCAGAAACATTATGCCCTCCTGTTGAAGAATGTAGTAGTCAAAAATCACAAAAACTGACAGTCCAATAAAAGAGCCACAGATATCATAAAGTAGACTATTGAAGATAAAGAAGAAAATATGTATTGTTACTGTTATGCAAGAATCCCATAATTTCCAGATAAATGATACTTAAAAACAGAGAGAGAAATTAGAGGAAATAAAAATACTTGCATAAGAAAAACTGTCAAAAGCTTTAAATGCAAATTTGCATTCATTAATACAACAGATCTGTAAAAAATACATAAACAGAGAAACTTTGGGTCTCCTGGAATAAGGAGAGACAGAGGAAGTGTGAAAATACAAAGAATAAAACCCGGAGATTTTTGAAAGGTATAAAAATTAAATATGGACATGGAAAAGGAAGCGACATCTAATTTGGTGCAATACTTGTGCAAAGGACAAAGCTAAACTAAGCAATACAAAAATAATACAGCTTCAAAGATATTTGAAGAGAAATACAGGCAAAAGCTGCCAGATATGGAAAATTTCAAAATACAAAAAAATAAGAACATAAATGGGGGATGTAGAACAGAAGATTAGTACGGTAGAAGTTAAACAAATAGAAAAATAAGTTATGGAATATCTGCAAAATGTGGGATTTAGTGTGGAAAGTCTAACATAGAGAATGTCACAACATAAAGAATGAGTCCCCAAATTAATAGGAAACAGGTGGAGCGGGAGACATCTGAAGAAGAAATACAAACATTTGAAAGAAAAAGATTTGATATGAGGCAATACTTATTCAAAGAATAAAGCAAAACCAAAGATATTTCAAGAGAAATACAGGCAAAGGCACTCAGAAGTGGAATATTTCACAATAAAAACAAAGAGGGAAAGAAGAAAAGAAGATTAGTAATGGAGAAGTTAAAGAAATAGAAACTGAAGTTATGGAGTACCTGCAAAGTGAAGGATTAAGTGTAGAAAATCCAACTCAGGTAATGTCACAACATGATGGAACAATGAGTCCCCAAATTAAAGAGAAGCAGGTGGAACAAGAAGCATCTGAATACTTGCCACAAGATGATGCTCTGCTGCCTTCAGTAGGAAAGTAGAACAAAATTCAGTGCTTCAGCAGGAAAGTAGTACAAAATTCAGTGCCTTCAGTAGGAAAGTAAAACAAAATTCAGTGCCTTCAGCAGGAAAGTAGTACAAAATTCAGTGCCTTCAGTAGGAAAGTAGAACAAAATTCAGTGCCTTCAGTAGGAAAGTAGCACAAAATTCAGTGCCTTCAGTTGGAAAGTAGTACAAAATTCAGTGCCTTCAGTAGGAAAGTAGAACAAAATTCAGTGCCTTCAGTAGGAAAGTAGCACAAAATTCAGTGCCTTCAGCAGGAAAGTAGTACAAAATTCAGTGCCTTCAGTAGGAAAGTAGAACAAAATTCAGTGCCTTCAGTAGGAAAGTAGCACAAAATTCAGTGCCTTCAGTTGGAAAGTAGAACAAAATTCAGTGCCTTCAGTAGGAAAGTAGAACAAAATTCAGTGCCTTCAGTAGGAAAGTAAAACAAAATTCAGTGCCTTCAACAGGAAAGTAGAACAAAATTCAGTGCCTTCAGTAGGAAAGTAGAACAAAATTCAGTGCCTTCAGTAGGAAAGTAGCACAAAATTCAGTGCCTTCAGTTGGAAAGTAGTACAAAATTCAGTGCCTTCAGTAGGAAAGTAGAACAAAATTCAGTGCCTTCAGTAGGAAAGTAGAACAAAATTCAGTGCCTTCAGTAGGAAAGTAGCACAAAATTCAGTGCCTTCAGTTGGAAAGTAGAACAAAATTCAGTGCCTTCAGTAGGAAAGTAGAACAAAATTCAGTGCCTTCAGTAGGAAAGTAGCACAAAATTCAGTGCCTTCAGCAGGAAAGTAGTACAAAATTCAGTGCCTTCAGTAGGAAAGTAGAACAAAATTCAGTGCCTTCAGTAGGAAAGTAGCACAAAATTCAGTGCCTTCAGTTGGAAAGTACAACAAAATTCAGTGCCTTCAGTAGGAAAGTAGAACAAAATTCAGTGCCTTCAGTAGGAAAGTAAAACAAAATTCAGTGCCTTCAGCAGGAAAGTAGAAGAAAATTCAGTGCCTTCAGTAGGAAAGTAGAACAAAATTCAGTGCCTTCAGTAGGAAAGTAGCACAAAATTCAGTGCCTTCAGTTGGAAAGTAGTACAAAATTCAGTGCCTTCAGTAGGAAAGTAGAACAAAATTCAGTGCCTTCAGTAGGAAAGTAGAACAAAATTCAGTGCCTTCAGTAGGAAAGTAGCACAAAATTCAGTGCCTTCAGTTGGAAAGTAGAACAAAATTCAGTGCCTTCAGTAGGAAAGTAGAACAAAATTCAGTGCCTTCAGTAGGAAAGTAGAACAAAATTCAGTTGGAGATGCAGAGCAAGGGAAGGAGCAGGAAACAGTGGCAACTCTGACGCAGGCTATGTTGTGGAGAGATAGGCCAATGAGTTCACATATGAAGGAAAAATGGATGACATGGGATGCAGCCGAAAAAGATGCGTCACAGGAAGACATTCTCCAAATTTCTGTAGAATGCCTGCTGGAAAAAGAGAGCCCTCAGTTTAGAAGAAAATGATCTAAAGGAAGAATTGCTTGAGTTAATATAGATGGATAGATATATTAAGATTGATGAAAGAAATAGATTGCAGAAATTAAATAAGATCCAACATATTAGAGGTCTGATAACACAGATGAACATATCAAGACTATTAACAGAAATTCATGTGATATACAAGAAGTAAAAAGGACAGATTAATGTGCAGCTAAACTAATAACATATGAAGTCTTACAACAAAAATACAGAGCAATAAGGCAAAGGAAGAACTACAATGCCATTATGGAAGCACCGAGTAGTGAAAACTATAAGCCAACTAAGAAGAGTGTCACTGTTAAAAGAGTATAGAAGAAGGAACAGATCAACAAAAATATTTGTAAAGATAGATGAGATAAAAATAACATGCAGTATTAGAGAACAGACCAGTATATGTAGTACAATATTGCAAATAATACAGTAAAGAGATCAGCACAGGCAGAAAAACTTAGAAGATAAATATAAAGGTACACTACAAAATAAGCACTTAATTGATGAGCCAAAAAATGTTTTATAGAGAACTGGGAAACAAAGCAAAATGAATAGAAATACCACCAAAAAGAAGAAATAGGCACATTTTGGAGAAATAATTATAAAGACCCTGTGGAACGTAACAAACATGCTGAATGGGTAGAAAAATTAAAAGAAACAGTAAGGATTTTAAATGTACAGGATATGAAAATGGATGAAGAGAAGGCCAGAGAAATTAAAACAAAACTAAGAAAAAATATCCTAATATGAAAACCCTAGTCCCAGATGCACTATCTAACTTCTGGCTAAAAGTATTAACATCATTACATGAAGATTTAGCCCTAAGTATGTACTACTTACATGCGCATCCCAAACAGATACCGACCCAACTAACAGCAAAAACGATACTCCTCAAGAGTGAACCCGTAAGCCATCTGAAAAAACAATAACTTGGCTTCCAATTATGTACAAGCCATATACTAGAATTGATGCAAAGTTTATAAACATTTGGAAGAAAACTCAATCACAGCAAAAGAACAAAGGGGTAACAAAAGAAAGTCATATGGAACAAAGGATCATTTGCTGCTAAATAAAGACATAATGGAGAATTGCAAAATGGGGAAGAACCTAAGTATGGCATGGATAGATTAACAAAAAAGCATATGACAGCATCCCACATTCATGAATAAAACAGTGCTTACAGATGTGTAAGATACATCCTATCCAGCAAAGATATCCAACACTATAAAGTCCAAAGAATGCCTCTCCACACCAGCAATGATACGGCCTGTATTTAATTCCAATACAACGAATTGTTTGTTGATTCTGAAGAAGTCCACATTGTAGGTAGAAGAAAGCGCTAAATCCATTTTGTTTGTTTATTAGCTGTGTCTTTTTTCTGCACGTTTGTTCGTTGTATTGGAATTAAATACAAGTCGTATCATTGCTGGTGTGCAGAGGCATTCTTTGGACTTTATAGTGTTGGATATCTTTGCTGGATAGGATGTATCTTACACATCTGTAAGCACTGTTTTATTCATGAATGTGGGATGCTGTCATATGCTTTTTTGTTAATCTATCCATGCCATACTTAGGTTCTTCCCCATTTTGCAATTCTCCATTATGTCTTTATTTAGCAGCAAATGATCCTTTGTTCCATATGACTTTCTTTTGTTACCCCTTTGTTCTTTTGCTGTGATTGAGTTTTCTTCCAAATGTTTATAAACTTTGCATCAATTCTAGTATATGGCTTATACATAATTGGAAGCCAAGTTATTGGTTTTTCAGATGGCTTACAGGTTCACTCTTGCGGAGTATCGTTTTTTTTGGACTTTATAGTGTTGGATATCTTTGCTAGATTCGTTGTTGTTTGTTCCTACACTATCTTTGTTGTTTAAGATACATCCTATGTTTATCAATTACATTACAGTGATCATGAAACAGTGCCCAACCACTTTGCAACGAAGTCATAACAAAAGGTGAATTATTACCCCATGCATACAAAGTCAAAGGAGGATATTCAAGGGGTGATTCTTTGTCACTGCTGCTGTTTCATCTTACTCTTAACCCATTAAGCTGATTATTAACAGATTAGGTCTTCGTTACAATTTGGCGCTCAGAAAGCAAACTTGCATAAAGATTTCTTATCTACTTTTTGACGATGACTTAAAACTGTACAGTTCATCAGATGAGGAGTCCAAAGCACAACTGCAAGTGGTTAAAACTTTCTCAGATGCCATAAGAATGACATTTGGTCTCGATAAATGTGCAAAAGCAAAGTTTAACGCAGGAAAGTTACAGTAACAAGAAAAATCAATCTAGGACAGGAATGTGACAAAGGAACTTGAACAGGAAGGAGTGTCTAAATATGTCAGAAATTATGAAAGATCTGCAATAAAACATGAAGAAATGTGAGTGAATACAACTCAGTAAGGAATACTTCGGAAGACTTAAACTAATATTGAAAACAGCCTTGACATCTAGGAATAAAGTCCAAACTATAAAAACAATTTGCTCCTCCTGTTTTAACTTAGAGTTTTGATGTGATTGACTGGTCCCAAAAGGTATTGAACCAGTTGGATAGAAAACATGAAAAATGCTTCACATATATCAAATGATATATAAAAATCAGTGGACACCAAGATTATGTATACTCCACACTCTGAAGAAGGCATGGGGCTCCTCAAAAATGATTACACTGATAGATCTTCAATTGTGGAACTGCATGCATATCTGCTAACCTCATTAGTTCCAAACAGTGAAAGTTTTACAACATGGGGAAAGGAAGTCTAACATGACCTCTCTGCTTAATTTAGCAGAAGCATTCAGGTGGCAAGCAGGAATGGAAATCAAACCAGAAGTAGACAAAAATCAGACCATAACTGAATGTGCAAAAAAAAAAAGGAAAGACTGTAAGAAGGATCAGATGAAAAGGAAAGAAATGTGGAAAAGCCATAAATTTAGTGGCAAGTATAGAGATCTCATGGAACAACCTCAGGTTGATCAGGATTTGATGCAGGAATGGTTAAGGAAAGGAGAGTTGAAACCAAAGGATGAAAGGTTAATAACTGCTGCCCACGATAGTGGACTATATACTCGATGGTTTACAAAGTCTACTGGACATGTGGGAGAAACAGACCAATATAGGTTCTGTAAAAAAAAAAAAAAAAAAAAAGGAATGGAAACAGTCACACAAATCGTTGCTGGGTTTGATACACTTGTGGAAGAGAGCTTGTATACTAAAAGGTAAAATAATGCATCAAGATTGTTGTATTAGGGATTGTGCAAACACAATCCATAATACAACAGCTGAGAAGCGCTGGAAACATAACCCACAAAACATTATAGAGAATGATGAAGTGTAGAGCACATGGGATCATCCATTACTAACAATCCAAAAAACAGATGCAAGAAAATCAGATATAGCAGTCCATGAAAAAGACAAAAACAGTACTGATCATCGAAACTGCTAAACCTAGCAATTACCGTGTCTCGCTTATACAGACACAAAGCCATAAAATAACCAGGATTTGCAGGCATAAATGACAGCAATATGGAAAAAAGATACCCAGACATTTCCAATACGAGAAAAAGCAATGGGACCCATAAAATTAATTTACAGCATATTTAGATATGCTACCAATACATACTCCATAAAAATTGCAAGAAGAGTCAAATTATGGGCAAACTGCAGATGCTGGAAGTGTACTTTTGGCCAATATCAAAGACTGAAACAATACTAATTTTATGAACTTTAATCATACCTCAGACTTGGGAATGGGGTCCATTCCTGTCTTGGTATTAGAAATCCAAATGACCTGGAGAAATTAAACAAAAATGAGTGGCTGCATTAAAACACAGTAATGCAACAATGAATACGATAAATAGCAAACATATACAAGCTTTACTTAAAGAAATACTAATGAAAGGACAGGAAAAAAGTCACACAAATGAATAGGTAGAGGATACTAGCCTATGTGTGGTTACCTGCAACCATTTTGTAGGGACCCTACCAGGTCAACTGCTAATTAGCAGGTGAGAAAAATATTACGTTATGGGGGGTAGTGACAGACACACCTATGCAGTTCTAGGTTTAAGATGAGAGATCAACATGGATTTAAATAGTGAGGTTAGGTCACTGCCTAAGCACAGGAGGAGTGTCATTGGAGGTTTATGACTGGTAAGAGAAAACAAGTGGTTACTTGTTTTACAGTAATTTGTAGATCTTTTCAGCATTACTTCCTCACTGGATTCTGACTTGAGTAAGCAATGTATAAGCCTTGCGGTATATTTGTTAGGTAGAAAGTGATTAAGATGGCTCAATTTAAACAACAGGGTCAAAACTAGTAAGTCTGCTATCTATGATGAGTAAAAACATTTGCTGTATGGATGGCTTCACAGTGATGTTCCCACCTTGGAGACAGTAGTGTCAAACTACAGAGAGTCTGGTTAAAGAAAACCTGCACATCTTGAAGGCTTCTAGTTAAGGCACTGCCTATTAGAAAGGGCATATTCTACACGAGGTATCATTATCCCCTTAGCTATACACGAGGTATAATTATCCCCTTGTCTATACACGAGCTATCATGATTCTCTTATCTATACACGAGGTATCATTATCCCCTTATCTAGACATGAGGTATAATTATCCCCTTAGCTATACACAAGGTATCATTATCCCCTTAGCTATACACGAGGTATAATTATCCCCTTAGCTATACACGAGGTATAATTATCCCCTTATCTATACACGAGGTATAATTATCCCCTTATCTATACACGAGGTATCATTATCCCCTTAGCTATACACAAGGTATCATTATCCCCTTAGCTATACACGAGGTATCATTATCCCCTTAGCTATACACGAGATATCATTATCCCCTTAGCTATACACGAGGTATCATTATCCCCTTATCTATACACGAGCTATCATGATTCTCTTATCTAGACATGAGGTATCATTATCCCCTTACTATTACTGTACATCTGAGTAAGCATTGGGAACCTTGATATTTCCAGGCAGTAATGACAGCACATTGTTCACTGTATTCTTCAAATGAGCCACGTGCAAGCCAAATGACAGAGTACAAACTAGCTGCACAAGGCTACCTTAGTGGTGAACTTTGGTTAGCAAGAATCCAATCATCTATCATAAATTGCCTCAACTGCATGAAAGAGCATATTTTTCAGTTAACCAATAACTGCTTGCTGCCAAACTATTGTGACAATCGATCCAGGTCAGTCTGAGTTTGGGAACAGCATGAATAGATAACTGTGATCTGCATATAACGTACAGTGGAGGTTTGGTAGCTCAAAATGAAGACCATTAATACAGATGGAAAAAAGGAAGGGACCAAGTACTGACCCCTGAAGCATGCCTATAGTGATGTGCCAAAGAAATGAAGTATAGAAACCTAGCTTTACTTGGAAGGTTACATCCTTTAGAAAGTTTATGACTAGCTTTAAAACATCAGGACCAAAACCCAAGTTAGACAAGGAATTAAGAAGTAATGTGTGATTCAGCATATTTCAGGCTTTGATCAGATCTATGAAGAGACCATCAATTATGAGCCCACCATCTGTAGCATGTGGCATTCAGAAAAGTACTGGTTATCATTCATACAGCTGTAACAGTGCTTCTAAGAGCAGAGTTTAACACTAAAAGACTTTCATCTTTTCCTGGTTAGGGGTCGCCACAGCAGAACTCCGGTCCGCTCATGAGTGACAGTGGATTTTTACGGTGTCGAGTTGCCAGCCCGACGCCCAACCTTCAACAAAGGCACCCCCCCCATTCACACTTGCACCTACCTGCATGTCTTTAACATCACTCGACCGTGGGGAGGACATGCAGACTCGTGATCCAGCCGAGAAATGAACGGGAGAACCTCTTGCTGTGAGGAGACAACGCTAACCGCTGCACCACCGCAGCTAGGTAATGAGAAATCTCATATCGGAGGCATTTTCTGTGGGATGGCCTAAATGGTGAATGTAAATAAGTGCTTTCCATGTCCAGTGTTTCCATACAAGGCCCCTCCTCTATAAACGACAACAGCTTCTTCAAAGTCATCATCCTGAATTTCTTTGGTTGAGCAAAAAAAGTCCATGTCTGTCAGTTCTAACACCGGTGTCAAAGTGGTCTACTTTGAATTAAAAACTGTGAAGTAGAAGCTTTAACTTGCATCAGTCACCCACTGTATTACCACAGTTAGCAAAGCTGTTCAATCAGTTATAAACCTTGGAGTATTCTTATGTGAAGACTGGGGGATATGACAAGCATACATTTTCTGTAGAAAATGCACAAAGCAGCCTTGAGCTACTATATGAAAAATTCACATACTTCTCAACTGTATAGATTTTTGCAGAATATCCAGATTCTTGCCTCAAACATTTGGTTTGTTCCTCATAAAATCTGTGGTTTTCTGGCAAATCATGGACTAATGAAGTCACTAAATAATGAACACAGAATGACATATATTTGTGTTTCAGACTTCATTTCTTTCAGAAAACACATGCTAACACAAATCCTGTTATTGTAGCAGCTTTCTAAACTTACAAAAGCAATATTTAAAATCTGTCCCTATTTTTGGGCCTTTGCCCCACCCCCACATTACTTTAGGCTTTGTCCAGATTTCTTGTGTTAAGAGGTTGAGAGGTATGATTCACTTGTCTGTGTAGGATGTTAAATGTTGCTGAAAGCATCCTCTCAGGGATGGGGGAATGACTTGTGTGTGTACTTCTCCTTCCCTGAGACCCTATAACAGCTGCTTATTTGTTACTCCCGTTAGTGTTCCCGGCCACAAGATTGAAAGGGCTCTTACTAGCGGGGCGATTTCCTTCAAACTAAGGAAAGTGAGCGTGGCACGTTTCTTTGGAGGATGATCTTGTTTTACCCATCTTTCCTAAGTCATTAATTCTATCAGATGCTGAGTAAACAGTAAATCCTTCAATCAGAGGCACACAAGAGATAAGACTCAGCATCTTCTGCATAATTCTTACTTCTTAGCTACAACTACTACCTCCTTGTTACTATGCCAAGCATGGCTGACCTTGATAATGTGCCTTAGAAATCATATACATATTTAAGGTGTATACTCTTGTGCTGTCTGCTGTAACAGTGCGTTTACCCACGTTCCTTTGTCTTCTGTGCCAGGTATTTTGAACGATTTCTTGAATATGAACAAATGTGTAACTGTACTAAATCTGATCTCTTAAAGTCAGTATACTGGAACTATAAACGTAATAATCGAGAGTCCATTTTAAAAAGGCAGTGAGGAACTGATTGTCTTTTCCTAAAACTTTGCAGCTAAATATAGTTAAGGGATATAAATATGATTTATGCCAAGATCCTACCTTTATACCTCTCAACTGCACAGATTTTCGCAGAATGTCCAGATTTGTGCCTCATATTTTTGGTCCATTTTTCATAAAAATGTGGTTTTCTGGCAAATCATTAAAGGCTGAAGTTAGAAAATAATGACAGACCTGAGAGTTTCAGAGTTCAAACCCTTCAGAAAATTCATGCTAATAAAAAACCTGTTATTCTATCAACCGTTTAAGTTTGTAAGACCAATATTTAAAAGGTGTCATTATTTTGGGGTCTTTGTCCCACTTTTATTTATGGCATTGCCAGACGTCTTGCTCTAAGTGGTTAATAGGTATACCTACCTTTCCTAAGCAGCTTCATAAACTCAACTCCCCCCCCCCCCCCCGAGCCTGTGTGTCAAGAATGAGCAGAGTTAACTTTCATGTCTGTATTCAGTATTTTAAACAAAGGAATTTTTTTGGATGAATTCTGGTGATCACATCAATTCTCTCTCTCTGGTAGGAGACCAATTAAAAATTCAATCATGTAATTTATATTTCTAGTAAATGTAATGTCCTCAGGTGGGGACCACTACACTGTCATGGTCTAGGTCATAAAAATCAGGACGCAACCTGTGACATGCAGAAATCTTTATCATCTGAAGAATGAAGAGTTTTCTTTTATAAACCTTTGTTAGTACTGCTGAAAGTTACTTTTTCTCAATTCTAAAATAAGACAGATCTAGTCTGGAGGAGACCATAATGCTGGTTCTTCTTGCTTCTTAGCGGTAAAATACTCACTAGCAAATGAACTGCAGTCTAAAGAGGGACTGAAAATAAGAGGACTGGCAGGAGTTTCTCTTACAGACATGGCTACTTTCAATACAGAAGCTGTAAATTTATCAATCGTCATGATCTTGGAGTTAGCCATATCCTTAATTTCTAATATAACTATAAATATCCTTAATTTCTAACACAATTCTGAATAGCTCTGATGTCAGTAAAGATAAACATGCTTGTTTTATAAACTTTGAAGCATGCCAGACCAACTTTTGATCCTTCTGCCTGGGAACTGTCAAACCTCATAAGTAACGTTTTCAACATAACTAGTCCTGGGTGCTCTCTTTTTTTACCAGAGCCCACCAAAAATTGTTTCCTTTCTCACTCTTCTCTAGCTTCTGTTCTTATATTATCTTATATTATATTCTTTATTATCACTGTCTATTTCTAGAGATTTTATTCTTAATTTATTTTTTTAATAAAACTTCAAAGGTGCCAATATGAGCAAGTAGCTGCACCATAAAAGCCCAACACATGAAACAAAATGCTCACAAAGAGTATGCTACCCCAGTCTCTTTATTGTTAAGCGCTTTCTACCCCAGTATACACTTCGGGGACTTCCTCAGAACAAGAAACAGAAGAAATGACATTGCTTCAAGTCAACACCCTTTATATGCAATGAAACAATCAATCAATCAATTATTCTCCCACAATTTTAAAGACATAGGACACAAACACTAAAAACCTTTGTACTTTAAATATACACACAAAAAAACTTTAAAAAATGTTGAATTTTACATTATTAAAAATAATATATTATACAAAATACAATAAAAAGTCAGTTGTTTAAAGCTTTTTTTTCTTAGAACAGGAACCAGGGAAATGTAGTCGTTTAACCCTGGTTCAGCAGTGGCATTTAATCTAATAATCCCATAAAACTCGCTAAGATCAACCTGAAGCTCTCACCAACCACCTATAAAATTCCTTGGGACAACTTCTAAAATGCCAAACTTAAATCTTGTATCTCCCTCACATACTAGTGTGTGCCTATACAATGCAAATTTACATTGCCCTTATTAATGGCATAAAGGTGTTCATATATTCTGGTCTTAAAATTCCTTTCTGTTTTGCCAATATAGTAATATGAACATGTTTGGCAAACTGAAATATATATAACACCTCTTGTATTACAATTACCCTTGTGTAGAAAATGTCCCTACCATGCCGACTAACAGGGCCACGTCGCGATCTAAGATGTAGGGGCATTGATTGCAACTACCACATTTAGTAGTTCCTTTGATAAACAGTCTTTTTAATGAAGGTGTGCTATGTCAAATATTTCAAATTTCTCCCAGCTTTGTATATAAAGCTTGGTGTCTCACCAACTGTGTGAAAAATATCAAAGTTTCCTTTGAATATATGCCAGTTCTTCTTTATAATATCTCTCAATGCACGTTCACCTGAACCATAAGGGATGACCATACTAGTGTCAAAACTGATCCTATGAGTATGTTGACTATCTGTTGTTTGAATGGTCACACCACTTCCCAATAAGGGCTTATATTTTGAACCCCATCCTTCCATCATTCCTTTTGTTACTTCTTCAAGAAGTCCTTTTGGGTATCCCCTTTCCCTAAACATTTCTGTTATGTTAGAAACATTTCTGTTATGTTAGAAACTTCTATCAAGAAAGTGTCATATGTAGAACACCTTCTCGCACCAACTGCCCCTTATAGATGCTTCTCTTCATATGAAAGGGATGACTACTCTGAAAATCAAGGTAGCTGTTGGAGAAGGTGTCTAAATCTTACCATAACCATAGATGTCCTTCTCTTCCATGTTGCAGTATTCCAAACTCTTGGGTTTTCCACTCTTGCTATCTGAATGTCTGGCCAGTATACAAAAGCTTCTAGTCACTGCAAGGTACGTGGGACGTCTGACATTGGCCTAGGGAGCCTGGGCCATAAAAGTGATGTCTGCACGTACCTTTCCTCAGAAATGAACACCCCAGTCAGACCCCAGTCTCAGGATAGTTGTATAGGCCCTGTGGCATCCAAGAGGAGACAGTTCAGATGGAGAGAAGGGGGTAAGACAGGAGGAATGAATACAGCAACATGGATTAGGACATCTATGGTTATGGTAAGATTTTACACAACTAATTTATACAACTATTCTATGTACCTCTAGTCTCATGTTGCAGTATTCCAAACTCTTGGGTGAGTACTAAAGCTCACAGGGAAGAAGAGGGTGGTGGTATGGAGCTACTCTCCACAAAGCCATGCAGGATTGCCCCAAGAAAATCCCATTCTGGATCTGGAGACATGATCCAACCTGCAGTGTTTAGTGAAGGTATTGAAAGATAACCAAGTAGCTGACTCTAGGATGGAAGCAGTGTCCAATCCTTTGTAGAAGGCCCCAGATTAAGCCATGTCTCTAGTGGAGGGGGCTTTTATTTTGGATTTGAGCTGTATCCCATAGAATGTGTAGTAAAAGAAAATAGCTTTTGAGATCCAAACAGAAATGGTCTGCTTTGTCACCACCTTTAAAAACAAATAATTGATCTGATTTCCTAATGGCCATAGCCTTGTGAAGGTAAAATCTAAGTTGTCTGTCAACATCAGGGAATGTAAGACTCTCTCACTGTCATTTTGGGGATGAGGGAAAAACGTGGGCAGGTGAATACCCTGATTTAAGGATAGCTCATTGACCAGCTTGGGCATAAAGGAGTGGTTGGCCCTCAGTGTCACTCTATCCTTCTGGAAAACAAGGGAGGGAGATGTTGCCATGAGGGCCTGGAGTTCTGATACTCTTCTGGCTGAAGTCAGGGCCACAAGGAGTACAGTTTTCCAGGTACAATGTTTCAGATATGCCTTGGAAGCTGGTTCAAAGGGGGCAGCAGTGAGTTTCTCTAGAACATAATTCAGATCCCATGGAGGAGGACCCTGCTTCCTGGGGGGGGGGGGGGTTCTAGGGTGTAGCACTCCCTTAAGGAATAACTTTGAAGGGAGACGGCAGGCTAGAGGAGGATCAAGAGTCAGACAGGCTGAAACAGCAGCAAGGTGTGCTTTGACAGAGGAGTATGCCAACCCTGCTTGTATGAGTTCAAGCAGATAGGACAGCACTAAGTGGACCTCACTTTGTAAAGGGTCTAGCTGTCTTTGTTGACACTACATGGAGAACCTCTTCTATTTAGACAAACAAGTTCTTCTGGTATTAGGTTTCTTGCCATCCTGCTGGACTGCTAGCACATCTTCAGTGTAAAGGTGCTTAGAAGGGATCAGAATTCTATCACCCACAGGGTTAGATTCAGAGATTCCAGGTGGGGATGGATTAGGGATCCCTTTTCTTGGGTGAAAAGATCCACTCTGTGAGGTAACTTGTGGTGATTGCCCCTGGCTAAATGCAGGAGGAGTGGGAACCAATGCTGTCTTGGCCAAAAAAGATTCACCAGCAAGATCTTGTGTTTGTTCTAATGGATCTTCAGCAGGACATTTTGAAGTAATGAGAAGGGGGGAATGCATACAGAAACATCTCCTTCCATGAGATGGAGAAGGCATCCGTTGCCCTTGCTAAGGGACTGGGTAGCCTGGTGCAAAACAGTGGTAGTTGTCTGTTCAGGGGGAGGCAAAAAGATCTATTTGAGGTGTACACCACCTGTGGATGATGTCCAGAAACAAATCCCTGTGAAGCATCCATTTGTGGGATTGTGACATGGACCTTCTCAAGGTGTCTGCCTAAATATTCTGAGCTGAAGGGATATAAACTGTCTGCAGGGAGATTCCATGTTGGGCTGCCAGGTCCCAGGCCTGAACAGCAAGTTTACAAAGCAAATAGGATTTGGTTCCTCCCCGTTTGTTTATGTATCAAAGAACTTCAGTATTGTCTGTGAACAACTCCAGGGGCCCTTGTTTTAGGGCATGAAGAAAGGCTGTCAGGGCAAATATCACTGCTCTCACTTCCCTGATGTTGATGTGTGCCCGCCTGGTGTGGGACCAGGTACCCTGCACTTTCAGGCTGCCGAGAGTAGCCCCCAAGCCTAGATTTGATGCATCTGAGTACATCTCATGGACAGGATGAAGGGGTTTCAGTGGAAGTCCTGGGTTGACCATAACCTGGTTTAACCACCACAGTATCTCCTTCCTCAGACATGGGAAGAGGGGGGTGATGAAGTCCAAGGGGTGTGAGTGTTGGGTCCATATGGACTTGCGGTACCATTGCAATGTCCTCATGTGGAGTCTTCCCAGAGGTAGCATGGGAATAGTGGAGGCCATGTAACCCAGTAGCCTGAGGTATTGTCAGGCTGTCAAAGCAGTGGCTTTGAGGACATTGGCCAGTTACTGGGTCAGGATTTCCACTTTTTGGGGCGGGAGGAATTCCCTCAACATCTGTCCTTATTCTGCACACCAAGAAAACCTGGTCCTGGGAAGGACTTAGATTGGACTTGGGAAAGTTTGTGTGTAATCCCAGAGCCTGCAGGAGGGAGATGACTTTGTGGAGTTGGCACTGCAGGGATCGGAAGCATTCTGCCTGAATCAGGAGGTTGCCCAGGTATGGAAAAAATTGGATGCCTGGGACCCTGCAGTAGTTCACCACAGGATCCAGGCATTTGGTGAAGACCCTCGGAGCAGTAGAGAGTCCAAAGAGCAAGGCTGAGAATGGAAAATGTGAGGAACAGCAGCAAAACACAGAAATTTCCTGCAGCTGGGCCTTATGGGTAACTGGAGGTAGGTGTCCTTTATGTCCAAGGTGGCTATTAATCCCCGAGTTAACAGTAAAGGAAAAATAGTTTGAAGAGTAAGCATGTGAAAGGTGGGGACCTGCAAGAACAGGTTGAGGTGAGCAAGATCAAGGATAGGTCTTCCAGGGTCCATCCTTCCTGTGCACCAGGAAAAGTCTTGACTAGAATCCCTTTCCTTTTTCGGCTAGAGGAACTGGTTCGATGGTTCCTTGAGATAGGAGGCTGTCTATGACTGGCTGGAAAAGGTGGAGTTGGTCTTGGTGGCTGCAGGGTCCTTCTGGGGAGGGGGGGAATGACCCAGGACATAAAATATCTCTTTTATATGATGGAGTGTGCCCACCTGTTTGAGGTAATGATCTGCTGAAGGGGCAGACAGTGAGAGAGCCTTAGGGACAGGGGAATGGAGTCTGGGCGGGAGACAGTGTAGGCAGGTATTCACAGGCTATCTGCCCTATTCTGACAGGGGTCTACTGGGCAGGAGTTTGAGCAGACTTAAAAGGGGTCTGCTGCTTCCTTGCACCTTTTCTGCCTCTAGCATGGGAAGCTGGAGCCCAGTGTTTCCTAATTAACTGCGTCTTTGATGGAGAGTTCCTGTGAAATTTGAGAATAGGGGAGACAAACAGGTGTTTAAGGTTTTGTTATCCAGGGGTGCATCCATTAATTTTGCCCTAATATCACTGGGTAAGGGCTAAAGCCTTAACCAAGAATATCTTAGAACTGAAGCTGAGGCAGCTGATCTTGCAAAAGCTTCTGCAGCATCATAGCTGCAATGAATAAAGTGCCTAGTGACTTGCTTTGAAAGATGAGTCTGGAAGATCAGCTAAGAGCTTGGTGACCCGGGTCAAAAGTGTCGAGGCATACCTGGACATGTGTGTCTAATAATTTAATGCCCTGAAGGCCAGGGTAAAGGAAGTGAAGACTTTCTTACCAAGGCGCTCTGTGGTGTTACTGTCATTGTCAGTGGGGAGGACTGAGGTAGATGGCAGTAATTTGGATGGCTTGTCTGCGGAGACTGAGACAGTGGCAGGTTAGCTATAGTACATTTGATCAGAAATTTTGCCTTTCAGGGACCTTGTAGAACTTGTCAGGCATCCAGGGAGCATGGGGTTGGGAATCAAGGTTAAATGATGCAGCACTGAAAGTACCCAAGAAAGCTGGTAATACTGGGGGGGGGCTGCAGAATGAGCAGGGGTGTCCATCTGCAGGAGCTCATAATATCTTTTTTGTACCTCAAACATTTCAGAGGGAATCCCAGTTAAAAAATTTCCTCATTTTAGAAATTGTCTCTCCAAAGGTGAGGTCTGTTGGAGAATCAGCCTCTAGAGATTCATCCTCTGGAGAAGCACATCCAAGAGGCGAAGGCATCTGGGAGACAAAGAAGAGAGAATCCTTAGAAGAGGAATCTGAGGAATCCTCAGCTTCAGGTAGGATGACATCCTCAACATGAGATCTAGGACTGATAGGAGGAGGGCCAGCCTATGGGGATCCAGGCACGGCAGGCCTCAGGGCCATAAAGGCATTAAATAGGCTCTGTGAAAAAGCCTGCCAATCTGGTTGGCTTTCAGGAGGAGGGGAGAGATGCTTGGTCTTGAATTTCTTTTTCAGTGAAGGCCTAGGATGCGTAGTCCCCTGAGGAAGACCTAGTGTCTAAAGAGGGCCTAAATTCAGTGGACTGAGAAGCCGAAGAAATGCCTGTCTGGGCATCCATAGGAACCTGTGGTTCCCCCTTGACGTCTGCGTACCCTCCCCGGATGTGCCTTCTGCTCTAGATTCTGTGACATCCTGAGGGGTACCTGCTATCCCTGCTTCAGCAGACTCCAAGCATTCCTCCAGGTGAATGTTGGCCACAGGAGGGATGTCGGAGGGAGGAGGGGCAGCAGTAGTAACTTCGGGAGTGGAAAGCTTGGCCTTATTTTAAGTGGTTCCATGGGCTGACTAGACGACCCTTCCATACCTAAAGCTAAGCGTTTAAGATGCTGACTTTCCTGATAAATATTCAAGGCTTGCAGGTGGCTGTGTAGGGTCTTAGGCACGAAGGCCCTAGACAGAAAAGGCAAAGCTCGTGGAGGTCTTCATGAGGGATCTGACTACCGCACTTGCACTTTCCCTTCTTGGATGAAATGTAACCCTAACAGACATGCAGTTACAAAGGAATCAAAAACAGCCCTAACGGGGAATTAGAAGTTATGTACCTACCATAACGTTCCATGATAGTTGTCTTCTCTCGCCTTCTTTCTTGTTGGATGGGTTCGGAGCCGACCCTCGGCTCCGACTCGGCACTTGCTTTAGCTTGAGAACTCCTATTACCAGCTCGAGGCAACCCTATATCCCATGATGCAAGGCGGAACTACCTCAGATCTTGTTTGGTAGCTAACCTACCCTGCTAAAGACTATCCTAACAATTAGGAACACAAGTTCCTAATAGAAGTCCTCATAAGAAGGCTCAGGAGGAAACATCCTAATAGGAACTCTTCAAGATCTGTCCAGGCCAGGGGGAAGGAGGGTGGGACGCAAGAAAGAAGGCGAGAGAAGACAACTAACATGGAACGTTATGGTAGGTACATAACTTCTAAATGTTAAGTTGTCAATCTCGCCTTCATTCTTGCTGGATGGGACCGCGTCCCTAGCACCTGTATCCCGGGTGGCTCAATGGAACAGACTCTTGAGAACTGTGGAACCAAAACTGGCCCTATCTCTGGAGGCCAAGTCCAACTTGTAATGAGAGACAAAGGTATGAGGCGTGGCCCAAGTAGCTGCTGCACAAATGGTATCAATGGGTAGTCTATCCTGAAAAGCTGCAGAAGCGGATAGACTCCTGGTTGAGTGTGCTTTTGGTTTAGAAGATAGCTGTTTGCCTCTGAGAGAGTACACATAGGAAATGGTGGAAGTCAACCATCTAGATAAGGTCACTTTAGAAACTGGAAGACCTATCCTGTTTTCTGCATAGGAGACAAATAATTGGTCCGATTTTCTGAATTGTTTAGTTCTATGCAAATAGTACCTGAGCTGACGATGGACATCCAAAAAATGCAGTTTCTGTTCAGCTCTGTTGGAATAGTTTGGGAAAAAGACTGGTAGATCTATAGATTGGTTAATATTGGTTTGAGACACAACTTTGAGGAGAAAGGAAGGGTTAGTTCTTAATGATACCCTGTCCTTATGAAAAACCAAATAAGGGGAACGAATGCAGAGAGCTTGAATCTCGGAAACCCTTCTTGCAGAAGTGACAGCCAGTAAAAATATAGTTTTCCAGGTCAATAACTTCAGAGAACATGAAGCAGACGGTTCGAAGGGAGGTAGTATCAAGGATGTCAACATTAAGTTTAGATCCCATTGCGGAGGAGGATGCTTTATAGGTGGTTTTAGGAGAAAAACTCCTCTCAGAAAGGCCTTGCATAATCTATGAGACATAATGTTATTGTCATGCAAGCCAACATGATACTTGGAAATAGCAGCCAGTTGTACTTTGACTGTAGATGACGAGGATCCTGAATGAAAAACCTCCGCCAGGAAATCTAAAACAGAATGTACAGGAGCAGTAAAGGGATCAATATTTCTGGAATTTGCCCAAATAGAAAACGCCGCCACTTGCTAGCATAAACAGTCCTAGTGGACGACTTCAAAGAAGACACTAAAATGTCTCTGACTGAGTCAGAAATCATCGGTAGCCTGGCTAGGGAAGGAAGTGGAGCAACCAAGCAGTGAGGTTGAGAGAATGAATGGCCCGGTGCTGCTGACCCGACTGGTGGATCAAGAGATCCGGAACTGGGTCCAGATGCCAGGGCTGCACCAGAAGGTGACGATGCAGAGACGGAAACCAAATTTGTCGAGGCCAATATGGGGCAATGAGGATCAACTTGGCTCTCAAAACGGTAGCTTTCTGAATGACTTGTGGAATCAAGGGAAAGGGAGGAAAAGCGTACAGAAGTCCCGGGCCAATCCTGGGTTAGAGAGTCTCTCAGGGTTGGCCTGGAAGGGAAAGAGAGTGAAAAATCGGGGCACTTGTTGTTTTGAGGAGTAGCAAAAAGATCGCAACAAGGAGTGCCCCACTTCAGAAATATCTGATCCACTACAGATTGATTGAGAGACCACTCGTGAGGCATCAGAATGGATCTGCTCAGCCTGTCCGCCAATAGGTTGGACCTGCCGGGATGTGCGTTGCTATCAGAAACCGCTGAGAAGAGATCGCCCATTGCCAAAGTCTGAGAGCTTCTCGACATAACGGATAGGACCTGGTCCCGCCCTGTTTGTTGATGTACCAGACCACGGACATGTTGTCCGTTTGTACTGCAATAGTCCCCGTGGGAAGAAAGTCGTTGAGGGCTTGCAACGTTAAAAGCACTGCTCTCATCTCCAGGACATTTATGTGCAGATGGTATTCTATGGGTTGCCACGTCCCGTGGACCATCCTGCCCTGATAATGCCCCCCCCACCCGATCAGAGAGGCATCCGTAGTGACTGTGGCAACTGGAGGAGGGGGAATAAAGGGTCGGCCCTGATGAAGAAGAGGGGAAGATATCCACCAGTTCAGATGAGCCCTGCACGACTGTGTGACTAAGATTTCGTGCCTCATCGGAAGACTGTGATACGACCACTGCGTGAATAGCATCCACTGCAGAAGACGCATGTGGAAGCGAGCCAGTGGTAGAAGAACAATGGCCGCAGCCATAAGACCTAGAACCTTCAGTATAAATCTGGCTTTGATCTTGTCGCTTTGCAATAGAATCCGAACGAATTTTTGGATGTCCTGAATTCTTTGATCTGTTAGTCTGGCTAACATTTTGACGGTGTTTAATTCTGCGCCTATAAAGGTGATAGATTGGCAAGGCAGCAGAGAAGATTTTTCAAATTTACTGAAATTCCCAAACTCCTGCAAAGCTGTAGAGTGTAGTCTCTGGACTGAAGAAGCTGACACTTGGTGGTGGCGGAGAGGAGCCAGTCGTCCAAATAGGGAAACACCTGGAATCCTTGACGTCTCAGATGAGCTGTGACCACTGCCATGCATTTGGTAAACACTCTGGGGGCTGAAGTGAGGCCAAAGGGCAGTGCTCTGAATTGGTAATGACTGGTCCCTAGCGAAGCGGAGAAACCTTCTGGAGCGTCTGTGAATCTTTATGTGATAGTACGCATCCTGAAGGTCTATAGAGCACATCCAGTTGTCCTTGCCCAGAAAAGGCAGAATGGACTGAAGCGTGACCATCCGGAATCTTGCCTTCTTGACAAATCTGTTCAGATTGCTCAGGTCTAATATTGGTCTCCAATCTCCCGTCCTTTGGGGACCAAAAGAATCTCGAGTAGACGCCGGATCCTACCTGGTCTGCCGGCACCGTCTGGATGGCTCTTTTTTCTAGGAGTTTTGAAACCTCCTGTTCTGCCAAATCCCTTTGACCGGGTGAGATGTCTGGAAGGGATTGTAGAGGTACGGGAAACCTTTCAAGGGATTTTGTAACCCTCGGATATGATCGATTGTACCCACATCTCTTGTGATAGGGATTGCCAGGCTACTGGGTACAGTGAAATCCTTCCCCCGACTGCCTCCAAGGGTGGACAGTCGGGCAACACCTCAGGGATGCTGAAAGGGCTTCTCAGGAAGAGACTCCCTGTTGCCCTGGTTCTGAGGACCCCCCCAGCCTCTAGGGCGGCGTCTATTATTGTTACCCCCTCTGCCTCTGGGGGTAAACTGACCACGCGTCGTCCGTGTAGCTCCTTGGGCTTTACGGAACCACATCTTCCCCCCCTTCTGACCCTTGGGATATGGTCTAGAAGGAGTGGAAAATTGGACTCCAATGGCAGAAAGAGTTTTACCGTCCTGCTCACACCTGGTCAAGGTATCCTTCACCTGAGGTCCGAACAAAGCCGAACCATCAAAGGGGGTATTAGTGAAGGACGCCTTAAAGGGGTCCGCAAAATTGCAAAGCCGCATCCAGGCTTGGCGTCTAAGAGCAACTCCTGTGCCTGCGGCCCTGCTCGCTCCATCGGCCGCATAGGATATGAGCCGCATGGAGGAGTTAGATATGGAATTCAGGATTGCAAGCTGCGAGGCAATCTTTTCTTGAGCCCCAGCAGCAGAAGGATCCTGGACTACTTCACCCAGTTCCTTGAGAATATCTCGTTGAAGCCTGGTGAAGTGACAAAGATAATTCAGCGACGCATAGCAAAGGTCGCTGAAGAAAACATCCGCTTTCCATACCTGTCCATGGTCCTAGAATCCTTGTTAGGAGGATGGACAGGTACTGAAGGATCCGCCAGTTCCTTCTTAGTGGCCGCCACCACCATAGCATCCACAGAGACACCCTTGGAAAGGAACTGTTTGTCCGAAGGGGCCGTGATGAATTTGGATGGTCTCCTGGGGACAGGTTCCACAGAATCTGGAGCCGCCCACGCCTTCCGAGCCACTACCTGCATAAGTGGGTCGAAGGCGGAGACACCAGGAGATGGAGGGTCGGGATCCAAAGCCTCCAGGTATACCGACTCATCCTCGGAGGGGTCAATGGATGGCCAATTTCCCCTCTGTTTGAGGAGCTCAAGGATGTCTGAACATGAGACATCCTCAGGGGGGGACCGTGGGCAGCGCTCCGACTCATCTAAGTCGGTATCAGATGTAGTAGACTCAGGGAGTCTGTGTGTTTCCTCTTACACGTCCTCTTCCGAGGGGTTCCCCTGCAGGATCAGGAGAAACCTCGGAAGAGGAGGAAATTCCCAGTGGGGAAACGTGGGGCGATGGATCCCTGGGCCTGAGAGCAAGAGGCTGGCAAGAGGCGTCTGCAGGCACTGATGAGGGAGGAGCTAGAGGGATGGACCGTTGACCAGGCTCAGAGGCCAGGACACTCCTCATCACCTCAAAGGCTCCCCTCCCCGGGAGGCCGGAATATCCTGCTCCGAGAAACAGGAATTCCCGGCTCCAATGAGAGGGAAGGCTCCGAGGTCGATGTCAGCGCCGAGCTTACCAGCGAAGCCCCGAGAGGGAGAGCGGGGTCGGACAAGGGTCCGATGCCACTAGCCCCCTCGGAGCCGACAATGGAAACCCGACGACCGGATCCCTCCAAGGAAGGCCTCAAGGAGGAGATCGGAGCCGAGGACGACGGAGCCGAAGGATGTATCGGCTCCGGCATTGAAACAGTCGCTGTCCCGAGAAGCTCTGGCTCCAAACTCTGGTGTGGAGTCAGAGGAGGAAGTTCAAGGGGTGAGGCTATAGCCGAAGTCTGTTGAGATGGGCTATGGAGCATTTGGGCCAGTGCCTGAGACTTCAACAGCCTGCTTACCACCCTCTCTAAGTCGTAGTCAGACAGCCTGGAAGATCTCGAAGATCGGCTCCGATGGCTCCGCTCCGACAAAAGAGGAGACCCCGGAGCAGAGTGGATACTCAGTAACGAAGGGGACCGAGATCTCTTTCGGGACGAAGCCATCGGAGCCGAAGTCCCCTGAACTCCAGATGGAGCCGAAGGTTTCTCGGCTCCGATGCTGGATAAGGTGTCGGCTCCAGCCGGAGCCGACAAGGCCACAGTAGACAAGGTATCGGAACCAGCCGGTGCCAGACCTACTACTTTTATGGTAGATACATCGGTTTCAGCCGGAGCCGATCTCGGCTCCGACGGAGCCGGAGCCACCGGAGGAGGCTTGGATACTGAAGCCAGAGCCTTCGGTGGCTTAGAAGGTTTCCCAGACCCTGCTTTAGAGGGAGAACCTTCTGGCTTAAGTAAGCCACAGAGGATAAGTTTATTCCTCCTTTCCTGCAGGACTCTCTGGCTAAAGAAGTGACACAAAGCACAGGAGTCCTGCAGGTGCAAAGGCCCCAGGCAATAAACACAAGAAGTGTGACCGTCTGTCAGAGACATTTTCTGACAGCACGAGTCACACTTCTTGAAGCCTGAGACCTTGCCTCCCCTAGACATATCCTAGGAGGAAGTAACACACACAAACCCCAACAAATACACAAAATTAATCCCCTACACACAACACACAAGAAGGGATTAACCAATGGGGTTTTAGGCCTAACTAAAAACTTTACACTAAAGGTTATAAAAAGGTTATAAAAGTTTAAAAAACAAGGGAATAGGGTGGGCTGTAACTCACTACAGACTATACTATGAATAAAAGGGGAAAATAAAACCCTAACTAAGCTTTTCTGATTTTACCAAGAAAATCACTTACCTCAGCTGGCAAAGGAGACCTCTTTCGCTAAGCGGCAAACGAGATCTGGGGTAGTTCCGCCTTGCATCATAGGATATAGGGTTGCCTCGAGCTGGTAAAAGGAGTTCTCAAGCTAAAGCAAGTGCCGAGTCGGAGCCGAGGGTCGGCTCCGAACCCATCCAGCAAGAATGAAGGCGAGATTGACAACTTAACATCTTATCTTTTGGAATTTGAAGATCTGAAGCGAAGATGGCAGGAACGGTGATGTTTTGACTGTTGGCAGAGAAGTTCTGAGGAAGGGTATGTGCAAACATCACTTTTATGGCCCATGCTCCCTAGGCCAGTATCAGATGTCCCACGTACCTAGCAGTGACTACAAGCTTTTGTATACTGGCTGAATGTTTGGGTAGCAACAGAGGGAAAGCACACGAGTTTGGAATACTGCAACATGAGAATAGAAGGACATCAGACAACTATATAAACCAAGACCTTCCACTATGCAGTAGTTTTTCATGTGTAACAGCTGGGGAACCAATGATTTCGCAGAGGGTGAGACCAACGTGAGTAAAAACTAATGAAGCATTTATGTGAGAGTCTCCCCACCTCTGTGAGGAATAATTATTAATGAAAAAAAAAAAAACCCAAAAAATAAGCCAGATGTCAAGAAAGCAGAAGGTGGCTAAACCCAGATGCTGCAATTTACTGTTATACGGACTCACCCCAAAGAAAATAAGATGCTCCAATACATGTTCTAGGAATACACTGAAGAAACAAAGCTAGGGTTATATAAAAACTATAGTCTGTAAACAAGTCATCGGTTCTTCATAACATTAAAAGAAAGCTATTACAGTTTATTGCTTGAGCTTCTTTTAATGCCTGAATCCTAATCACATTGCCTAGGTTACACTGACTTCATACAACTCATTTCTTACATTTTAAATGAGAAGCTTACATGTCAGAATGGAGCTACAAGAAAAGCAAATACTATATTACTATAAGTGGACCACTGCCTACCGTTTCTGACCCAAGGACTACATATTAAGTGAAGACAATGTTCCGATATATGTTAAAGGAACTGTGTGCCTGAAAGTAGGCTTTTTAGCAAAAATGAGAAAAGCTGGTCTGACTCAGAAACAAGCACAGAAGCACAGTTAATGTTTTAAAACAAAAAAAACATTATTCGTGATTTGTGCACCTGTAAGCCTTTATAAAGACACAATCCTGGCTAATGCAAGCAGGCCTTTTCCCAAAAACAGCAAAGCTGGTCTGACTCAGGCAATCATGGGAACAGGCTTACTATTCTAAGTGAAAAGCATTATTCTTGATTTGTGTCACAGACATAATCCAGGTTGCTATACTCCTTGGAAAAGTAACATATGTGCAATTCCCTCAAACAGACTGGCTATTCTGAAGTAAGGTGCAGTGTATATGAAAAACAAGAGCTCTTCTAAAATTTCTGCACAGTCCCATTATCAGCCAGCACACCAGGAAAAGGTAAGAGATAAGTCAAAATAAAAGTCTTTCTTCTGGAAGCCATAAGAATAAATTTATTTACATCTACACTTGTACTCCAACGGCAATGCATTCAGGAATTTTACAGCAAAGGTTCATAGGTAAGTACTAGGCTAGTCCTTGCAGGCCATTTTAAGCCTAGCAACTTCCCTTCAAAGGTGAAAATCAAACCCTGTCTATGAGGTAAACACCTAAACCATTACGCCAGCTCCCAAAAGACACCCTGAAAGCAGGCAACTAATATACTCAAGTGTCACTTTAACACTCATCAGAGAGACCATTTCAGAACTGCAAGTAGGTTGGATTATTCATTAGATCTATTATAAGATATATTTGGGAACAGAACTCATCTTGAATCAGTTCAACTTGTCTGATGCTAACATTTTCTATAACTTTTTTTTTTTTTTTTTTTACTGTAAATGGGCTAAATTCTGTTCAACTCTTTGGTTTTGTACACTCTCATGTCCACTCCCTATTGCTAGATAAAGATGTGGACTAGTTTGTGACCAAGATTTTAAGTGGGTGGAAAATTGCTTTCAAAAGGGGATCAACATCACCATCTCTCTGCATCAGCCACACCTATCTCTATCTGGATCCTGGGAGATAATAAATTTCCACATTTAGTACAAGGCTTATCTGCAGTAATAACATCAGCAAATCACAGGCTTCTATGGATTTTTTGTTTGCCAAAAAAGTAGAGTACTATACAAAATTCAACTTAGCATTCAAAGAAAGCATTTTGTTTGCTCATCAGTAGTCAGTAATATTCCAGTACTAAATACTGCCACCTTTACAGGTATTACCAGAGTATGCTGCTTTCGGATTGAGTCACCCTTTTCATACAGTACATTACTGCTAGTGGAAGGAGTGCAGAAGAACTCATGTAGAATGGAGGAGATGGATTCAGACAGCAGTGTGCAGGTCTAAATTTGTACAATTTGAAAGTGCCAGAGGGTAAAAAAGAATATCAATGGCAAGATGGGGAGGTGCAACACGTGACAAATGGGAAGAGGAGAAAAAATAAAGCTAAATGAAGATAACTGCTGCCTGTACAATCCACTAAGTTACACGTGGGCTTTCTGTTTAGTAACTTCTACCTCTGAAGAATCTTAGAATGTATAAATGTTAACTACTTTATGTATACAAGTGCAAACAGAAATGTAACTACTCCATGTTTAAATGGAACCAAGTATAATGCAATGCAAACAAATGGAGCTTTTCTTCCGGGCCTCTGTGTAAAATGGGTATTACCCAGTCAGTCTTTCCTGCTAAACAAAGGCAAATAAAAAATAATAAATAATTTATTGTAAACACAGGCCAGGTTGTGTGCATGCATGTACGTGTGATCCACTGAACTCACTATCACAGCATGGGGTGTACTGCTCACAATGGAATTTAAAAATATTCAGACTGGTGAAGGATAAAAAGGGTAAGAGGAAGGCATTGCTATGATTAATCAAGCTTATATGACAGTATGAGAAGACAAGCTTCATGCTTTTTCACAGAAAGATTTATGGCACTAGTGGCAGCAGATGGTCCACTTCCCAGGCTGAAAATTAAAAAAATAAATGATTTATATGTACACACAAGGCCACATGCACTTCTTTCTTTCCCCTTGACAAGGCAGTCTGTGTGCATCCCTTTGGCTGACTGTTGTGCCATATCCAATCTCCAGGGTAACCTGTTCTACTTCATACCATTACATCCATGTACATAACCAGCAAGAGAACTTGATTTTTGTGTTCAGTAACTGAGAAAAGCAGTGAAGGCTCATACAAACAAAATAAGGGAAGCTAAAAGCAGTAAAAAAAGGGATGGGACAGCACAGAGAAATGCATAAATAAACAAATCTTTAATAAAAGCAGCAAGAAGTAACTGCTATGAAAACAGAAAAATAACATGAGCCATCCTATGCAATAAATATTAGTACCACCATCAAAACTATAACTTCCTAGACTTGACATAAATACAGACCTTTTTTAGCCATGCCTCAAGCTCTGTGAACAGCAGAACACACACACAAAATACAGAATAAGTACAGAAAGAAATGCATAACTGATGAACATATAGCCATTACATATGACGTTTAACTACTAAAACAGTGGCAATAAACAACCGCTATCAACAAAAGTTAATTACATATAAATATATATATATATTCAGTAAAGAGACATTAATTCATACTTCAGGAAACATGTAAAGAGTCAGCTACAAAAACATTAATATGTCCACTTGTCCAGTACTGACCGCTTAAACTGCTTACAGCACTAACCACGGTCACAATAGCCGGTACATTATACTTTACTTCTTTAGTATTGGGAATGAAAGAGGTTTATAGGTACAAACTATGCAACCAGTCTGTAGACCATTACAAAGCTAGACAAAAAAAATACTCAGAAGTTCGCTCCAGCCTCAAAGGTGAGTAAAACAAAAAAGACCACTGGAGAATTTGTGGCTATTTACAACATTAATTATGGTACACACTTGAAGACCTTTGGTCTAGTGGCTAGGAAGAAGAATAAAAGGTGTGCCTAGAAATACTTTGTTGAGCGGTTCAGGCTGTTGTCCATCCACTTATCTAGGTTTACCTTTAAGGTGACCCGAGTGCTACTCTGCTCGACATGTAGTGGAAGTTTGTTTCAGAGGTGAGGGGTTTCTGTTGGGATACGATTCTCATCATGCAGCATCTTATGTATTGTTGACGACTGTTTACTTCCTTTAACCAGGTATTTGAGGTACAGCTTGAAAGGTTAGACACAGATAGTCATGGAGAAGTCTTTAAGAGATGGAGTACAGAGACATCTGCCAGCATGTCCTGATAACTAAGATTTTTGAGGTCACCAATCTTTTGTAGTTATGACTCACGGAGGTCTCTCAAGCAGAGTGATATGTCTAGACAAATACATGCCAAAAGGTACACTGTTATTCAATAATGGGTCTGGTTATCTATATGTAAAGGGAAATTAATATTTCTTCAGAAACAGCAGAAATAATTTTAGGAATCAGATGAGCCAGATAGAAGACTTTCTCAACTACTGTGGTGACCTATGGTAAAAAGATAAGGAATTATGTATGATTACAGGGGCATGTGCATGTCCTTCCCGCGGTCGAGTGGCATTCGAAAGACATGCGTGAATGGGCGTGCCTTTGCTGAAGGTTGGGCGTCGGCTAGCAACTCGGCACCATAAAAATCTACTGCCAATGTTTAGCGGACCAGAGTTCCGCTGTGGCGACCCCTAACCGGGAAAAGCCAAAAAGACAAACAACATGGGTGTGTCACCTTATGTGATATGTAAAAAATTAGAAGTTATGTACCTACCATAACGTTCCATGTTAGTTGTCTTCTCTCGCCTTCTTTCTTGCTGGATGGGTTTGGAGCCGATCCTCGGCTCCGACTCGGCACTTTCTAAGCTCGTGAGTCACTTTTACCAGCTCGAGGCAGCCCCATATCCCATGATGCAGGCGGTAATTACCCAGATCTCGTTTGGTATCTAGAGGAAAAACTGCCTAAAAAAAACTTTCCACTAAGGAAAGAGAAACACTAACCTAAAAAGGCTGTAAGGGAAACCAGGTAATCAAGGACAAGAACTATCTGGTGTCCAAGGAAGAAGAATCTTCCAGAGAAATAGGGAGATCAAGGTCTGCCCAGGCTAGGGGGACAGGAGGGAGGGACGCAAGAAAGGCGGCGAGAGAAGACAACTAACATGGAACGTTATGGTAGGTACATAACTTCTAAATGTTAAGTTGTCAATCTCGCCTTCATTCTTGCTGGATGGGACCGCGTCCCTAGCACCTCTATCCTGGGTGGCTCAATGGAACAGACTTTTGAGAACAGTGGAACCAAAGCTTGCCCTGTCCCTGGAGGCCAAATCCAATTTGTAATGAGAAACAAAGGTATGAGGAGTGGCCCAAGTGGCTGCTGCACAAATAGTATCTAAGGGCAGTCTAGCCTGAAAGGCTGTAGAAGTGGCTAGACCTCTTGTGGAATGAGCTTTAGGTTTTGAGTTCAGCTGTTTGCCCCTAAGCTGATAAATGACAGAAATGGTGGAAGATAGCCATCTAGATAAGGTCACTTTAGAAACAGGGAGACCTTTTCTATTTTCAGCATAAGACAGGAAGAGCTGATCGGACTTCCTAAATTGCTTTGTTCTATCCAAGTAATACCCAAGTTGGCGATGAACATCTAGGTAATGCAATTTTTGTTCCGCCCTGTTGGAATAATTTGGAAAAAAATACAGGGAGATCAATGGATTGGTTTAAATTTGTCTTAGAAGCAACCTTGGGCAAAAAGGATGGATTGGTTCTCAAGGATACTCTGTCTTTGTGGAAGACCAAATAAGGGGGACGAACACAGAGGGCATGAAGTTCAGACACTCTTCTAGCCGAGGTAATAGCGACTAGAAAAAGAGTCTTCCAAGAAAGAAACTTTAATGAACATGAAGCAGCCGGCTAGAAAGGGGGAAATATCAAGGATGTCAGCACTAAATTTAGGTCCCACTGTGGTGGAGGATCTCTAACAGGGGGTTTAAGTAGAAACACTCCTTTGAGAAAAGCTTTACAAAGTTTGTGGGACATAATGTTGTGGTCTGCAAACCCAACATGGAAATTCGAGATTGCAGCCAACTGAACTTTGACTGTGGAAGATGAAGAACCTGAGTGAAAAATGTCCGCTAGGAAATCCAAGACCGACTGAATAGGGGCAGTAAAGGGGTCTATGTTCTTAGATTTTGCCCAAAAGGAGAAGCGTTTCCACTTGCTAGTGTAAATTCTCCTGGTAGAGGACTTAAGAGAAGCTACTATGATATCTCTAACGGGGTTAGAGATCATAGGAAGCCTGGCTAAGGAAGGAAGTGGAGCAACCAAGCTGTGAGACTGAGGGAAGGAACGGACCGGTGCAGTTGACCCGACTGGTGGGTCAGAAGATCTGGAACTGGGTCCAGATGCCAAGGCTGCACCAAAAGATGGCGATGAAGGAACGGGAACCAAATTTGTCGAGGCCAGTAAGGGGCAATGAGAATCATTTTGGCTCTCAAGACGGTAGCTTTCTGGAGTACTTGTGGTATTCAAAGGAAAGGGAGGAAAGGCATAAAGGAGTCCCCGGGGCCAATCTTGGGTAAGAGCGTCTCTGGGGGGATGGCCCGGAACTGGGAAGAGAGAGAAGAAGTCTGGGCATTTGCTGTTTTGGGGTGTAGCAAAAAGATCGCAGCATGGGCGGCCCCATTTCTGAAAAATCTCATCCACAATGGATTGCTTGAGAGACCATTCGTGAGGCATGAGAATAGCTCTGCTCAATCTGTCCGCTATTATGTTGGTTTTCCCGGGGATATGCATTGCTACCAGAAACCGATGAGAGGAGATCGCCCATTGCCAAAGTCTGAGAGCTTCTCGACATAAGGGATAGGACTTGGTTCCGCCCTGCTTGTTGATGTACCACACGACGGATATGTTGTCCGTGTGAACTGCAATAGTCCCTAAAGGAAGAAAGTCGTTGAGGGCTTGCAACGTTAAAAGCACTGCTCTCATCTCTAGGACATTTATGTGCAGGTGGTATTCGAACGGTTGCCACGTGCCATGAACCATCCTGCCCAGATAATGCCCCACCCGATCAGGGAGACATCCGAAGTGACCGTGGCTACCGGGGCCGGGGGAACAAATGGTCTGCCCTGATGAACTAGAGGAGAGGAAATCCACCAGGATAGATGGTTCTTGCAGGTTTGTGTCACCAGAATCTTGTGATGCATGGGAAGCTGCTGGAAGGACCATTGGGTGAACAACATCCATTGTAGGAGACGCATGTAAAAGTGAGCCAGAGGAAGAAGTGTGATGGCAGCTGCCATGAGGCCCAACACTTTCAGGACCAACCTGGCTTGTACCCTTTTGGTGGATAGGATGATCCGAATGTGGTTTTGGATATCTAGGATTCTCTGACTTGTTAGGTTTGCTGACATCCGAGTAGTGTCTAGATTTGCTCCTATAAAGGTAATAGATTGGCAGGGTGACAAGGAAGACTTTTCGAAGTTGACTGAAATTCCTAAGTGACCGCAGAGACGTAGAGTGTAATCTCTGGCTTGGAGAAGTTGATGCCTGGTGGTGGCTGAGAGGAGCCAGTCGTCGAGATACGGAAACACCTGGAATCCTTGACGTCTCAGGTGAGCCGTGACCACTGCCATGCATTTGGTGAACACTCTGGGGGCTGTAGTGAGGCCAAAGGGCAGGGCTCTGAATTGAAAATGACTGGTCCCCAGCCGAAAGCAGAGAAAACTTCTGGACCGTATGTGAATCTTTATATGATAGTATGCATCCTGAAGGTCTATGGAGCACATTCAGTGGTCTTTGCCCAGAAAGTGCAAAATCGATTGAAATGTGACCATCCGAAATCTTGTCTTTTTGACAGACTTGTTGAGCCTGCTGAGGTCTAACATTGGTCTCCAGTCTCCCGTCTTTTTGGGGACCAAAAAGAACCTTGAGTAGATTCCGGACTCTAAATGATCTTTTGGTACTGGCTGGATGGCCCTTTTCTTTAGAAGCTTTGACACCTCTAATCTTGCAATTTCCCTTAGACCGGGTGGTACGTCTGGAAGGGAACCTTTTTGAGGGAAGGGGCTTTCCTCAAAAGGAATCTTGTAACCCTCGGATATGATCAACTGTACCCATTTGTCTTGAGAGAGGGAAAGCCAGGCTTCTGGGTACAGCGACAATCTTCCCCCGACTGCCTCCAAGGGTGGGCAGTCGGGCAACACCTCAGGGATGCTGGAAGGGCTTGTCAGAGAAAGGCTCTCTGGAGCCCTGATTCTGCGGACACCCTCTGCCCCTAGGGCGGCGTCTGTTATTATTACCCCCTCTGCCTCTGGGGGTAAACTGACCACGTGCATCAGGCGTGACTCCTTGTGATTTCCGGAACCACATTTTCCCTCCCTTCTGACCTTTGGGGTAAGGTCTAGAAGGACTGGAGAAACGGACTCCTACAGCAGAAAGAGTCTTGCCGTCCTGCTCGCACCTGGTCAAAGTGTCCTTCACCTGAGGGCCAAACAGCGTTGTCCCATCAAAGGGAGAGTTTGTGAAGGACGCCTTAAAGGGGTCTGCAAAATTACAGAGCCGCATCCAGGACTGACGCCTGAGGGCCACTCCTGTGCCTGCAGCTCTACTCGCCCCATTGGCTGCATAAGAAATGAGCCGCATGGAGGAGTTGGTTATGGAATTTAGGATTCCCAGCAGAGAGGCAATCTTTTCTTGAGCCCCTGCTGCTGACGGATCCTGTACTACTTCACCTAGCTCTTTGAGGATGTCTCTCTGAAGTCTGGTGAAGTGACACAAATAATTCAGTGAACGCATAGCAAAGGTCGCTGAGGAAAACATCCGCTTGCCATACCTGTCCATGGTCCTAGACTCCTTGTTAGGAGGATGGACTGGCACTGAAGGATCTGCAAGTTCCTTCTTGGTGACGGCCGCCACCACCATGGCATCAACCGGGACACCCTTAGTAAGAAACTGCTTTTCAGCTGGGGCCGTGATAAACTTTAAAGGCCTCCTGGGGACTGGTTCCACTGAATCAGGAGATGCCCACGCCTTTCGAGCTATGACTTCCATAAGGGGGTCGAAAGGCGGAGACACCCAGGAGGTGGAGGGTCGAGATCCAAAAGCCTCCAGGTATACCGATTCATCCTCGGAGGGATTAATGGAGGGCCGGTTCCCCCTCTGTTTCAGGAGTTCAAGGATGTCTGAAAAGGAGACATCCTCATAGGGAGATCTTGGGGACCCCTCCGACTCATCTAAATCGGTATCTGATGTAGTAGACTCAGGGGAGTCTAAGTGCTTCCTCTTGCAGGTCCTCTTACGCGGGGGTTCACCTGAAGGATCAGGAGAAACCTCGGAAGAGGAAGTTCTTCCCAGTGGGGAGACCTGGGGCGATGGATCTCTGGGTCCGGGAGCAAGAGAGCAGGAAGAGGCATCTACAGGCACCATAGAGGGAGGAGCTAAAGGAACCGACTGCTGACTAAGCTCCGGGGCTAGCACACTCCTCATCACCTCGAAGGCTCCTCTCCCAGGGAGGGCCGAGAGATCCCGCTCCGAAGAGACAGGGATCCCTGGTCCCACTGAAAGAGAAGGCTCCAAAGCAGATGTCGGGGCCGAGCTCACCAAGGCCGAAGCTCCGAGAGGGAGAACGGGGTCGGACAAGGGTCCGATGCCACTCGCCCCCTCGCAACCTACCAGGGAAGCCCGATGCCCGGATCCCTCTAAGGAAGGTCTCAAGGAGGAGATAGGAGTCGAGGACGACGGAGCCGAAAGGTGTGGTATCGGCTCCGAAGCAGCAACAGTCACGGTACCAATAATCTCCGGCTCCGAACTCTGTAGGAGAGTCGAAGGAGGAATCTCAGGGGGGTGTAGAATAGCTGACGTCTGATGAGACTGGCTATGGAGCATCTGGGCTAGTGCCTGTGATTTTAATAGCCTACTCACCACTCTCTCTAAGTCGTTGTCTGAGAGCCTCGAAGACCTCGATGATCGGCTCTGATGGCTCCGCTCCGAAAGCAAGGGAGAGGCTGGAGCCGAGTGTATAGATTCCAAAGAAGGAGATCTAGACCTCTTCTTGGACGGAGCCATCGGAGCCGAAGAACGTTCGGCTCCAGGCGGAGCCGACAACTTGTCGGCTCCGAGAGGAGACAAAGATATCTCGGCTCCAGCCGGAGCTGAGACATGCTTCAACGCTAGGGTGTCGGCTCCGGACAGAGCCGACACAGGTGCCGAAGCCAGAGTATCGGCGCCGGTACAGGAGCTTCCAACAAGGAAGGATCGGCTCCAGACGGAGCCGATGTCGACTCCGGTGGAGTCGGAACCAAGACCACAGACTTGGACACCGAAGCCTGGGTCTTGGGAGGCTTGGAGGGCTTCCCGGAGCCGACCTTAGCCGGGGAGCTCTCTGGTTTAAGAAGACCCTTGAGGATCAACTTATTTCTACGTTCCTGCAGGACTCTCTGGCTGAAAGAATGACATACAGCACAGGAGTCCTGCAGGTGTAGGGGTCCCAGGCAATAAATACAAGAAGTGTGACCGTCTGTCAGAGACATCTTCTGACAGCACGAGTCACACTTCTTGAAACCTGAGACCCTAGTATCTTTGGACATGTCTCAGTCCTAAAACACTCACACACACCAATCAGACCAAACAAAGACACTAACAAATAAAAATATTACTAATAACTAACTGGTTAGTTATTATTATAACAGTGACACAACACACACACACCTGAGGGAAATCCTGACAGGAACTGTGAGGGTGGGAAAGGCCTAAGGCCCGAAACACTGAAAACTATGACTAAGAGAACTAAGGGGAAAAAGGGAATGGAGCTAAGTGAATAAAGTACACTGAAGGAATATAAAGGACTAAAAACTAGAGTTTTGGGACACCTAAAACTTTACAAATAGCAAGAAAAATATCACTTACCAGGAGCTGGTAAAAAGGATGACCTCATTAGCGAGGCGGCAAACGAGATCTGGGTAATTACCGCATTGCATCATGGGATATGGGGCTGCCTCGAGCTGGTAAAAGTGACTCACGAGCTTAGCAAGTGCCGAGTCGGAGCCGAGGATCGACTCCGAACCCATCCAGCAAGAATGAAGGCGAGATTGACAACTTAACATTATATGTTTACCCAAAATGAACTCAAATACATTTTTTTCATACTTAATTTGAATCCATTGTCCCTGCACCAAATGTTAACATGATCTAAACCATGGTGGAGCAACTGTGAGTCAGTCATACCTCTCAAATGTCCAGACTTGTGGCTCATATTTTTGGTCTGTTCCTTATAAAAGTTATATTTTTCTTTCAAATCACAAACTATTGAAGTCACTAAATAATGACACTTGAGCATCCGACTTCATATCCTTCCGAAAATGTTTGCTAACAAAAACCTTTTATTCTTGATACTTTCTAAGATTATAAGAGCAGTATTTACAATCCATTCCTATTTTTGGGCCTTTGCGTCCCCCCCCCCCACACTATTTTTGGTTTTGCCCAGATCTCTTGTGCCAAGAGGTTGAGAGCTATGGACTCAGTGAAAGCTTAAAAAGTAGCATCTAAGTTATATTCATCTGCAAATGTAGACATCCACAGGCCAGGAGTGTTGGCCTAAAGGTCTAAGAAATAGATGCCAATTAGGAGAGGGCCTATCAATAATCCCTGCACACCACTGTTGAACTGTTTGCTTTCAGAAGTGGCACCTGTTACTCTAATTACATAGGTAGTGTCAGACAACACGGGAAGGGAAAAGGGGAAGATTGTGATTTTTTTTTCTTTTCCCTTTCTCTTCTCTATCTTTCTATCCTTCCATTCTAGTCACCAAATTATTACATTTTGCATATGCTGTACATTTTGTAAATAACACTTCACTACAATAATGAATAAGGTGTACTCTGCATTTGCTTTTATTCCATAGTCTACCTATTGTACTTAAATCATGACTGTTAAAACCCTTGCAAGGATAGTGTAGTCTGCATTACAACTACTGTACTTTTTTTCTTTCCCTGCCCCCCCCCCCACACTTTATACTTGGGCCGAGTCTGAAAAAGGTCTGCTATGATCAGTGATCTACATCAGTTAACAAGTTAAAATAAAATAAATAAATATATGTGTATGCACAGTCACACACTTCAGCAGGAAAATAGGGTATTTACTGAGCTCACACATTTAATAGACTATTTACATAAGAGACATTGTCTGAAAACTAGACTTACAACTTATGTTAAATTAGCTGTGTTTTAGAATTCACTGTTATGCACACAAGAATGGCATCAGAGTATTTCTGAAGATTAACGTTGTCCATGTTGGGGAAAAAAGTAGACTACAGACACCTATTAATACTGATCCTCTAGTCAGAAATCTTGTACAAGCGAGCAGAAAGGGCCCTTATAACAAGGGTGTGTATTGTAAGGTGTAGTAACAGAGCATGTTACAGGGCAGTTCTTCTACCAAAAACTTTTGCAGTTGTAACAGATGCAAATCTCAGAGGCTGAAGAATATTGCAAGTTAAAAAAATCTCCACTATTATGTAACATTTAAAAACAGGTGTCACAGTTAGCCAAGTGTTTGAAGACTCCTGTGAGATATGAAAAAGCAAAAGGCTTAAAGGATACTTGTTACCGCGTCTTATAAAAAAAAAAAAAAAAAAAAAAAAAAGATAAAAGACTTAATTCCAGAATCTGAAGAAATTTTCCACTTACTTATTTGAGCTCTGAAATTATATACCTATGTTTATATCACTGCACAGTATTAAAACATTAGCAAATTGCTGCAGCCTCGGACAGGACCTCATTGCAGATCCACTACAATGGATACAAAAACAACACAGGAAAATGCCCTTATTTGAAAGTATCCAGTTATTCCATTTATTCCCACTTTTTAAATTTCTAATGGAATTCTCTATAACTGCAGGTTTGACTGGTTTGTTGGAAACCATAAGAGTGTTTAGTATTTGCAATATGTTTGAAGAAGATAATCTATCCTCTACAAGTATTTGTTTTGGACTGCCACTGCCATATGACCATCCACATTTAATAAATAATTGAAAACACTGTAGACTAAGCCATATACATTTCCTTTAACTCTATTTTTTTTAGTTTGTAAACTTGCCATGGCTGTTCTAACCAGGAAAGCTGAGATCACAGTCAGACCCACAGTGACAATACTCCGTAAGCTCACCAACATGCTTCAGTAAAGAAGCTGGTCAGACAACCTGAGTGTAAGCCAACCCCTGCAAAACACTAACATGCAAACTTTGTTTCAGTGATAAACACTTCTGAAATGCCATTTGCATATTAACTAATAACTATTCTTTAAGAATCGAGTATTGCCTCCCACTATGAGTAGTCATAGTAACTAACTCCTGTACTAGTATTTTACACATAAGAGTGTTATCTTTTATTTTTATTTTTATATGTTTTTACTTGCTAACTCTATTACTAACTCTTAGATGTTCATTATTATTAGTACTGTTAGTACATTTTATATAACAATTTGTGTGTGTAAACTTTTTTACTTCTTCTTAGAATGTATCTCACTTTGTGGAGCTTTTCTCCCCGGGCCTCTACTGAAAATGGAAATTCTTCCAGCTAGACTAGCCCGGTCAACAAATGTAAAATAAATAAAATAAAATAAATAAACTATGCATCAAGTATGGAGACTACATTCCCTGTTGTCTTGTGTGTTATTACAACTGTGAGGTCACAACAGTTCATACCACTCAACTGTCCAAAACCAGAATGTCCAGATATCTACCTCATATTTTTTATCTGTGTCTCATAAAATTTGTGGTTTCCTGACAAATCTTTGAGGCCTGCAGTCACCAAATAATGAAGACGTTTGCATTTCAGACTTCATATCCTTCAGAAAATGTATGCTAATACGAAACTTTTAATTTAACAAACTTTCTAAGTTTATAAGAGCAATACTTAAAATCTGTTCTTGATTTTCGGAAGAAGTCCTCCATTTATTTTTGGCTATGTCTAGATTATAACACGGGGTGATACAGCCCTTGAACCTCTTCTTCATTAGTATGTGGTATAGGGGTGCACTCCACATAGATACAAGTAAATACCTTGAAGCAGCCTTTCCCTAAAAGAGGAGTTTAGCAGCTACAATAGGCCTGCATATTACCATAATGCTCACCTGTTTTTTTTTTTTTTTTATATATTTATACATACCTCCAGACTGAAGTGTCCCTGATTTTGCCCGATATTGTTGCTCAAGCCCTCATAAAATTTTTCATATTCCTTCGGGTAAATCACTGAGGGTTACAAGTAAGTAAATAATGCCAGACACCGAGTTTCATATTTGTTATCCATCAGAAAGTGAAAACTGATGCAAAACCTAATGTTCTTTTAACTTTATGACTGAATTAGAGGAATATTTAAATGTTGTCACTAGTTTTAGGCCTTTGTGTTGCCGTTATTTCTGGTTTTGTACACAATTCTTGAGCTAAAAAGTTGACAGATGTGCGTCTCACATTTTTGTTCTGTTCCTCATAAAATTTCTGGTTTTCTGGCACCTCAATGAGGACTGCTGCATCACTAAATAATGACAGCCACTTTATGTTTAGACATTACATCATTCAAAAAATGTATCCCAATTCAAAAACTGTTACTCTAGCAATGTTGTAAGTTTATACTAGCAATATTTTAAAGTTGTCCCTGACTTAAAGCTTTGTGCCGCTCATTATTTTTGACTTTGTCCCAGCTTTTTGCCCTAAGAAGTGGAGAAGTATTATTTATCTTCACAGTCGGATGAGGTGCACACAACAAAATTACTGTAAATGCTGGTTAGGGGTTCTTTATGGAAGAAAGCAATTTACACTCTTGTCCTTTGCTCAATGAACCACCTGGTTTTGCAGGATTAATATGCACTTAAGAGAAATAATTTGGAATACTTGGTGGGCTGACTACTGTGTTATGTGATACAAACATGAAATTCCATAGCTCAAAATTGTCCTTCAGCTCACAGAATGCCCTGTTTTGTCTAGTATTTTGGTTATCTGGTTAGTTTTTCATACAAATTTATGGTTTTCAAGCAAATCATTCAGGATTGCATAGCTGCTGGGTGGTGGGATGGGGGTGTCTGTGGATGACAGTAACCTACCTTCTTGGTGATGATCAATTTAAACAGTCTGGCTTGCAGTACAGGTGTACATTTGTGTGAAATAAGTTAAAATATTAGGAATACCACAGTGTGAAACAAACTTGAAATACATCATTACCTTTAATTATTTTATTTATTTTTACCACAATCACACATCTGAGATATATACAGTCAACAATGGAGCTATAGCTGCTGGGTATGAGAGCTGTGTGTGGATGAGAGATGCTGACCTTGCTGTCATTATCAAGTTAAACAGGCTCTGTGGTGTACACATAAAACATTGGGACTACAATTACCGGGTACTGGGCTACATGTGGATGAGAATGGCTAACCCTGTGGTCATGATCATGTTTAATAGTCATGAGTCTAGCTTTGCAAGCCTAGTGTGCATTTGTGTAACATAAATTGGAATACTTTACTGTGGCAATTTATCACAATTGGAAATTTGACATTCACACAATCAACTCACTATAATTAATGAGTACAGGCACTGGTGGATTATAATGTCAGCAGTTTGAATGGTCTTAAATCAGGAAGGCGAGTCGAAAAGAACTTGTGATTTACGTTGTGTGGCTAAAAAGGAGGGGGGGGGCCCACAGTGTGAAACCACAGAGGGTTCAAGCTACACAATCTGACACTGTTGAGAGCTATGCTCCTGCCACTCACTAGCCTTGTTCAAGCAGCTAATTCTTCAAACGGCTGAACATTATCACGCAAAGCAGTAGGAGCTGTACAAATGGGACAATGTACTCCACATGGTGCATGTAAAGATTTCACAGCGCTGAAATGGATATTTTATTTGGGAACTTCTTTACCAATTTTTATCACGTTTTATTCAATACATTTTGTCAGAATGCATAGTTTAATAATTTTACATCTGTAAAAATGAATACAAAAAAATCTTTACTAAACAGACAAGGTTGCGTACTATGGTGTCTGATCAGTCAAATCATTTTACAGGCAGTGCACCTGCTACTGTATAGCACCGTATTCCATCTGCCTGCCAGTTTTTTTTCCACATTTTAAAGCACTTCTAATAGGCACCTGAACACACAAAAAAAAAACAAACAAACAGTGTGGCTGCAGAATAACAGGAAGAAACAAATACGAGGAGAAAGAACCGTCTCACAAGCATATAGTTGTGAAACTCCTGAAGACTTTCCTAAGAGCAACACCTCAGCCAGACCCTGCCGACATGCCATTCTTCTTTGTATTTAAAAGCACAGGACACTGGAATAGAGAGACCATCTCAAGCTTCTTCTAGTGATGACTGCATTGACCGCAGGTCTTTACCACTCTCGCGTTTGCAGTATCTTTAGATGGACAGAAACTGATCACCTTCCCTTGGTCTGGTTTTGCACTGAATGGCCCATTTTCTCATTACTTAACCTGTTATTCAGGCCCTTGCGCCTACTTCCCACCAACTATCCCAACCTCTACAGAGAGGCTTTATGCTGTGTTGCTTACATACTTCAATTTCAGCATTAATTTTACTGCTGCCTCAAAAGCTTCTTCACACCATTCCACCTCCTACGTTCCTTTAGTGGTTCCCCAATTGCAGTTTCTCCTTTCTTTTGATTGTATGACGTACTCTGATATGCCATTTTGCCACAAACTCATTAATTAAAATTATGTTACTCTGCCAGTATCCCACGGCCTCAATGGCCATTACAGATCTGGTTCAACTTTTTCTTGACTGTTTGGCTTTTTCTGATTATTTGCCACCATGGTCCCCTCCACCAAGCTTGGCATATTTAACTAGCTTCGCTTTGCATCAGCTGAATGGTGACTTTCTCTTTTCTGAGGTTTCCTTCTCATTGGTCATCTGCATTTTCCAGATCTGCTCTAATAGGCTTGTTACAGTTGGCTCCACAGGTTGAGCAACTTAAGATCGATCTCTGGGCTCTTACTGACTGTACCACACTGGATATTCTGTCACCCGCACAAGGGAAAACCCCTAAGCTACTCCATCACTGACACGGCTCTTATTTGTCACACTCTTGTGTCTTACTGTAGCTTAACCCTTCAGCGACAGGTCAGTTATAGTACTTGGAAGTAAAGATGTAACCCCATCCTCCAAGCTGGTTGGAGCTCTATTGGCTCCAACACCAATGCATCAATGAGTGGTTTCACCATTCAGCTTTACTAACACCCCCCAACACTCACACACTACCACAACATTCCTCAGCTAAACAGTTGGTTTATCTTAATATCAACCTCCTTGGCAATAACAAAAAGGCTTACATTCATCCAACTGGTTACTTTTCTATCAATCTCTAATTAGTTAACATTCTACAGCTGTATGTTTCTATTAATGTTCTACAGCTGTATGTATTTATTAGTTAATATTCTACAGCTGTATATCTCTATTAGTTAATATTCTACAGCTGTATGTCTCTATTAATGTTATACAGCTGTATGTCTCTATTAGTTAATATTCTACAGCTGCATATCTATTAGTTAATATTCTACAGCTGTATGTCTCTATTAATGTTCTACAGCTGTATGTCTCTATTAGTTAATATTCTACAGCTGTATATCTATTAGTTAATATTCTACAGCTGTATGTCTCTATTAATGTTCTACAGCTGTATGTCTCTATTAGTTAATATTCTACAGCTGTATGTCTCTCACCGGTCAGTTCCCTACTGAACTAAATAATCTTCTACTTCTAGTCATCAGGTGAAGCACAGCTGGGACTTACTGGGCAGGCCAAAACAGAATACTGACCTGTTACTGCCAGCCATTCGCTCTTCTCAGCACTCACTTCTCTTCTTAGATTTTCTACAATTTTTGGAAAGCCCAACAGCCTGCTTCTCAAAGTCAGATACATCAGTGAAAATCCTACTATCCAGTGAAAACAATAAAAACATCCCAATAAAATATCTGTCATTTATTAAAAATAATTAAAAAACTCAACAGAAAGTTAGCGCTTTTACATAAACTTCACATAGCAAGAAATAAGACTTCAACAGAAATAATCCCTATCTCACCTTTCTTACTGGTCTTTTTTCTCCTATGTTGTGGAAGTAGTGAATCCTCCTGTATCCCTACAGACAGGCAGGCCATCTATTTCCAGTAGGACATTGACCTTGCAGCAACCCCCTCCCCCAAATGGTGACGAGAGATTTCTCTTATGCAAGGAGAAGAGAAGTAACTCAAGCAGTGCATACATGACATTGCAAGGTGATAGGCTCAACCCTTCAGTGCTACCACTGGGGATGCCTAATGACAAGCACAAACCCTTTCGATGGGCATGTTAACATAAGCTGCTCATTCCCACTCTCCAGACCTGCTTCTAAAGCTCCTCAGCCTGAATTCGGGCCACCTGGGTCTCAGTCAAGGCCTCATCGCCATATATAATGCAGCCTGCACCCGGAATCGGGCCATCTGGGTTTCAGACAGGGTCTCATCCCCCAGTGTAAAGCAGCCTGGAGTTGGACATGCCTTTTCTGTAAAGGTTACAAGTTACTGGCATATACATGAGTTTTGCAAAAATAAGTGTAATTAAATTGCCTATTTGAAACTGTTTTACATTCTGCCTTTTAGTACTAGGAAGTTGGTGTTTGTTGAATGTGTGCATTCTTTATTTATTTATTTTTATTTGTTCATTAATTGGGTGGGTGGCCAGGTCCAAAGACTTTTTTCAGCTGCAGCTCTGGTTCAAAGACTTGAGCATACAAAATGATGATCACAGAGACATGGCAAACCTGAAGCACACTTAATAATGAAATGACAGCAAAACTGAAGTATATGCACACAGCAAAACTGAAACATACTTAATGAGTACACAGCAAAAACTGTACGAAGACATGCATAAATCAGGGAAGTATACAGTACATATGCAATCATTTCTTATAAAATTAGACATAAGTAAGCAATATTTACAAAAAAAATCTGCATTCACTTGAAATCTACAATAGCTAAACCACACTGTAATGGCCTTTGGTAAATTATAAACGGAGCACAGTATCAACAGTTTGGGCCGACATGCAATACACATCAGTTCTGAATTGTGTATATGGCATACGATTAAAGGTTGTCAACTGTTATCTATAAATGACCTACAGAGTTCTACTTTAATAAGTGAAATTTACTTTTTAGGTTACAACGCCACTTCTGCTGTGAAGGATCCACTTACCCGCACTTTATTTCACCTCTGCTAGAGCCCCCATCCTGTGTAGGAAGCTGCAGCCAGTCAAGACACAACCCTGCATCCTCCTAATGACAACAGAGCAAGAAAGAAACATTCCCATCTGTGCTGACTCTCTAGCATCCAGCTTGTTGCTTCCTACTCAAAGAAATCCCAGATAGGAATGTTCCTCTTCAAACTAGCAGATTGAGTACTACTAAAAATTGACTGTACTGCTTTGTCCAGGGTAGTCTCTTCCCATCTGTAATATAAAACAAACTGCAAATGTCTAGAGTGGCTCCCCCTTCCCATTCTCTAGCTGCCTGCTGTCCAGTGGGCATCCAAACCTAAAAACTACAATATATATATATATATATATATTTGTTTATTGGATCACAATCTTATCTGTAAAATGCTAGTGTTGCTTTAAATGTTTTGTTGTCTTTCATAATCTGTTATACTGTAAAACATTTAGACCAGGTCTGCCATGTTGAAGTGTACGTTTTTACAGCCAAGGTGCCTTGGTCCCAACAATTCAGTGAGGAAAAACATATCCTGACTTTCCATTTGGTTTTAGAGTAAGCAGTGACTTTTTTTTTGTTCCCTCCCCACATGCTTAATACTTTCTGGCCTCTAACCCATTGGGAGAGGTATACCATTCCTACTTTTTCATCCCCTGGACTAACACTGAATCTGGGCTGGGGCTGGCGTGTAACCTAAGGGTGCCCTGGGAAGGTCTCACCAGCAACTGATTCTGTGAGAGGCAGAGGCAGAGACGGTTTTGCATTAAGACATACCCTCTTGTTCCTCCCCCTTTCCTATGCTCATCCCAGAAACAGTCTGAGGGTTATTTGCCTCTTAACTTGACTATATCTTCACTCAGGAAGCACTGAGATGAGTAGCCCTCCCCCCAGGATAGGATGGGTCCTTAAGAGACTATTGCATTATACAACAGCCAAACCTGCAACAATGCCATTTCACTTTAACGACACTGGTATACTGCACACCATGATACAGTGATACGTTCATCAGCATACTATCATGCCATACTGTACCGCTTAAGAAAATAAGCCATATATCGCCTACTGTATATAAAATACCTGCAGCAATGAGAGATTTATGAAAAGGAAACATCCTTTTCAATGGGTTCTGCACACTGCAAGTAAGCAGAATAGACCTAGGGCCAGATTCAATAAAGCCTACACTAAGTGTACACGATATGTATTCAATAACATTTTTATCACATTTTTTTGTTTTCTAGTCACTCAAAGATTACACTAAGTGTACATGTAGTCTATACTTTGTGGTATCCTTTATGAAACCTGTCAATATTTAAAGCTGCAAGAATATCAGGAGGAAAACTAAAATTAGGAGGAAGAAGGTGTGAGTTACACCTGTGTTGTCTGTTCACTCAAAACAGTGTACACTTAATGTAGGCTTTATTGAATCCCGGCCCTCGACTTTACTGCTCAAGCAATATGTTTCTTGAATCCTAGCCTGTTTCCTGAATGTGAAAAGGAACGAAAGACAAAGCGATCAGTCCATCTCAGAATACTCTGCTAATTTACTGCCCATAACAGCTGTACTCACCTGAGGCTAACACAATACGGCTAGCTGTGTGGGGAACTCAACATAACAGTAGAAGACCAAGTCATTTTTCTTTTTACAGTTAACAGGAGTTACAGACCTCTCAAGGTGCTATCATACTTTGATGAGCAAGAAGTGACAAGCAAGCTACCTCTATCGATCAAGAAATCACATCCCACCCTAAACAAGAAGCTATCCATGTAATAACTGGTGTCACAAGTAAGTTCCTTGTGTCCAGACAACATACCCGGGAGCTTGCTAAATCAAATCACATAAATGACATTTTTGGTGAGTGTGTGTGTGTGTGTGTGTGTGTGTGTGTGTGTGTGTGTGTGTGTGTGTGTGTGTCTGGCGGTGCTCAAAACAACTTTTAGACCAGTCAACCTGAACATCATCATTCATCATCTTCCTTTTTCCCATTTTTATATGTGGTTGGAGTGTTGCATCAACTGTCATCCCCTCTTGATACAGTGCCACTGTCCTACATACTCAAATGTCATAGGTCAGGTCTTTGCTCACGGAATCCATCAATCTCCTGGCTGGGTGGCCTCAACTCCACTTCCTTTCTTCCTCTCTCCCGGGTCTATATTAAATCAGTGAATGTTGATTTATCGACCCTTTAAAACTAAAAACTTGAAATCCCGAAGACATGGAACAGTGATCCCCCCCCCCCCCCCAGGAAAAAAATTGCTAGGCCGTTTTCGGGACTAGCCATTTCATCCACTGTGGTGCGATCTCAGAATTGGTAAATGTAAGTAGGAGGGTTGTGGGGGGCAAAGTCCCCCCCACTTTATTTAGTGTTTTGAAGTTTTGTTTTGTTTAACAGCGATTGTTTCCCTGGGAAAAAAAAATCGCTATCCCGTGTCTTCAGGATTTCAAGCATTCGCTTTTAAAGGGTCGATAAATCAGTGTTCGCTGTTTTAAGCGTTCGCTGATTTAATATAGACCCTCTCTCCCAAAGGTACTTTACTAAATAAGCTCCAGGACAACCTAGCACTTTATTGGACCGAACACTCGAAGCAACAACACACAAAAAAACGATAAAAACACTTTCACTAAGAGCTTTCACCCATCATAACAACTGGGCATCATCAGAGTGAAAAAACCCGTTTGAAACTTCAGCTTTTAAATGAACTCAAATACACACGCCCCCTGCTTGAAACCAATCGCAAATCTAAAACAATCAAACAATTAATGTGTATTTTTATAAATACAATTAAGTATAGTTAAGTAATATATACTTCTAAATGTATTTATGTGTAAATGAATAAATAAATAACTATAACATATATATAAACTGTTAGTAACAACACAAACTTATTGCCTTCTACGATAATCTAAAGTATATGACTTTACATGTTAAAAACATTGACAAGCATATAGAAATTAACGTTCCATGTAAAATCAAGCAACCTGAACCCCATACATCTCAATAAATTACAATAAACTAGTGCCGTCTCTAAATTTTATACTAAAAATTGTTTATAAAATGTGTGTTACTGTAAGTTGATAAATCACTGTTCAAATTGTGGTTTTAAACACAGTAAGACCTGTGTTTTAAAATACTAGACAGTGAAATATATTCATCAATTCCTGGTGACTTAGATGCATCTAATCTAAGCTGCCACAAACACTCTAACTTCCAGTAGGGTCTTGGCGTCAATGCCTCTGTCATTGTGTGGAATTCTATCCACCACAAAAAATATAAATTTTTTTAAAATTAATACAAGTCTGACTGTGTGTATATATAGAGCATTAGATGTTCTCTTATTCCTAATGTCTCTAGCATGCTCCAAAATTCTGAGTCTTACTTTCCTGATAGGTTTCCTAATAGAAAGTAGGACAGCTCAGGCAAGTGGCAATGTACACTACCATTTTGGTATTGCAATTGCAGTACCCCGGACATCTAATGGTCCTACTAAAGTTTTGAACTACTACATAAGGACCATTATTGATGTATTTGCAAGTGCTACATAAGCCACATTTGCTCATCATAGAGTTCTTATAAATCTCTGAATTAGTTTCCATCTCCATCAATTCTTTAAGGTTCCTACCTCTATTGTAAGTAAAAACTGGTGTTTTACCAACTATAATTGTAATATACCATGTGTCAATTATAATAGTCTTAATTTGTCCAGTTTTCCTTGACCTTCTCTGCAAATGGGGACACTATGTCTTCAGCTCTTTTGTCCTCATTTCTTTCTCTCTCCCACAGTGTGCATACTTCTACACTCCCATCTTAGGCACTTCACAGCCATCACTTCAGGCTTCCTCAGTTGCTCTGCCTTCACTGCCCAGGTTTCTGAGCCAAAAAGAAGCACAGATTTCACCACTGGTTTGTACACATTCCTTTTCACCTACTCTGGCATCCTTCTGCCACATACCAGCCATGACACTTTGTGCCAGTTGGATGAACATCTCATTCAGATTTCCCTTCTATTCAACCACACCTCTAAGATATCTGAAGCTGTTAACCTGTTTCACTATGTTCCCTTCTACCTTTACTTTCAGCTTCTTCTGACATTCCCCATTTGATCTCGGTCTTGTCTGTGCTCAGTTTCACTCCATATACCTTAAGCTTCACATTTCAGTCTCATATTAGCTTAAGTTCCTGTAAAGAGTCTGCTTACAGAGCTAGATCATCCACTTAAAACAGTTTTTTTCATCTGTCCCATCCAACCTGCTTACTAATGTAATCCATTACCAGCATTAACAGGAATGGGATCAGAAATGAACCATGGTATATATACTCACCCACCATGAAGACCACCATGAGTCTGAACACGGTTCATGCTTGTGTCATTGGGTCTTTCTACATAGCCTGCATGAACTCTAGCAATGTTTCCAGGTCTTTAAACCACTGTAGGACTGCTCAAATCACCTTCCTTGGGACCGTCTAGGAACGATCAGTTGGAATCTTCCTCATCTCCAGCTTGCCCTCTACTATTTGTCTCACTCTAACACTGGGTTAATTGTACAGCCTGATATGCATCTGAACTGATATGAATACTCACATTATCAGTGAGCAAATACTCCCTACCGGTTACAGCAAACTAAGAGTAGACCGGCTAAACAAGAAAGGAGGCGGTGTAGCTATAATATTTAAACAGCATTTAAACATCCAGATCTTAAAATCATCAGCTCCACAAATAGGCAATGAAGAAATAATGTATACCAACCTCAAAATAAACCAAAACAAAGCCATCAACATAATTGGATGCTACTTCTCACCTGGCCAAAACATCCCTCCACTAGAAAACCTTCTCAGCTGGTCTACCCACCATCTCCCCCAAGAAGCTATAATTTTAGGTGATTTCAATATTGACTGGCAATCCTGTTCTGGCAACCATCTAACCCATCATGTAAACCTTCATGACTTCACTCAACTAGTCCAGTCGCCAACCAGGATAAATAAAAACTCCAGCAAGCACACTACCCTGGATTGGATACTAGTCAGTAAGAGCCCCCAGTCACATATAACAGGCTGCTTATCAGATAGCCTCAATGATCACTCCCCAACATTCCTACTCAAAAAAATACCTATACCAAGCTAAACCTGTCATCTACCATCAAATACGTAAAAAACTAAACTTTAACCCACTCACATTCATCTCATCCCTCAAAGAATGTAACTGGCATCCTCTAAAGTACCTCAATCTTGATAATGCAGTTTAATTTTTTAATACTACCTTCCAGAACATCCTTAATTACCATGCCCCCATAAGACTTTCCAGAACCAAAGCACAACCCTCCCCATGGCTACAGAAAACCACTAAGTCAGAAATGAAAAACAGGGATAAAGCCTGGGAGCACTGGTGCAAAACTAAAACCCCCTCAACTAGACAGAAATTCCTAGAACTATGCAAAAGAGTCAAAAAGCTAATAAAACAGGACAAATGCCAATACTACCAGTCTGCCCTAGACTCCTCCCAACACAGCCCCAAACAATTCTGGTCCTCCATAAACTCCATCCTCCGCCCAGGTAAAGTCAGTACCCCTCCTCCTAATATCCCTCACCCCTCCGAAAATATTGCTACCTCATTCAACACACACTTCACATAGACCATACTATCACTAGCTAAACAACACAACCCCCCCTCCCCTCCAACCCACACCTTCAACTAGTAATCTCCCCACTGCCTTCTCTTTTTCTCCTGTACCTACCTCCAACATAAAAAAACTCTTAACTAAACCTAAGCCCACCAAATTAGCAGCAGACAACCTCCCAAGTGAACACCTACAAATCGCAGCTGATGCTCTGGCCTACCCAGTACCCATCTTGATTAACCGATCTCTGTCAAAAAGTTACGTTCCCACACTGTGGAAAGTATCACATATAATTCCCCTCCACAAAGGTGGCCCCTCCACAGAACTAACCAATTACTGCCCCATAGCTATTCTCTCTCCACTCTTCAAAATACTAGAGAGATGCATACACTCTCAGGTCTTAGACTACCTCCTTACTAACAACCTCCTTTTCAATACTCAGAATGGTTTCCGACCAAACCATAGCACCACCACTGCCTTACTCTCCTTTACTAACACTATCCTTCAGCATAAAAACAATGGCTATCTCTCCTCTGCTACTTTCCTAGACCTATCTAAAGCATTTGACATGGTCCCACACAAACTCATCTCTGTCCTCAATAACCTATCCTTCGCTCAGTCACCAACTGGTTCAGAGTTACCTGCCTGACTGCCAACAATCCGTTGTATGGCAGAATGACCCCAACTACCTGTCTCCATAGGGGTTCCCCAAGGATCCATCCTTGGACCACTACTCTTCCCTGTTTTCACCAATAATCTAGCCTCTGCCACCAAACATGGCACACTCATACAATACGCAGATGACTCAACCATCATCTGCTCAGCCCAGTCCCTACCCAAACTGAAAAAAGTCACACAGGAAGCCTTTTCCTCTGTTGAAACTTGGTTATCCGATGCCCAATTAATACTCAACACAAACAAAACTAAACTACTCACCTTCCAACCCCCCAAACATACTCAAAGCAACTCTCACTTTAACATCACAGCAAAAGACAACACCACTATATACCCAACTGAACACACCAAATTGCTAGGAGTGGAAATAGACAAACTAACATTTGACATTCACATATCCATGACTATAAAAAAGTCCACAAAAAACTTGGAGCGTTATACAGAAATAAGCAACTTCTCACCAAAGCAGCAAGGATTTCAGTAGCTAATTCTCACATTATCTCCAACCTACTTTATGCCTCTCCAATATATACCAACCTAAGGCAATGCGATCTAAACAAGCTAGAGACCTGCTACAGCAAAATTGCCAAATTCGCACAGGGGCATCCTATCATAGTCACCACTGACTCTCACTTGCTAAACTGGATTGGCTTGAACTCCCTCACCTCCTTCAATGGTATCAACTCTCACTCGCCCACAAACTAGTAAACCATCCACTAAATGTCCCATCCCTCCAGAATCTACTCCAACCCTATCGCACCACCAGACCACTAAGATCCAGCAACAAAAATCACTTGCAGATCACTAAAGCCAATAACTCTGCTGGTGAAGCACTATTCTCTTGCGCCATATCCAAATTATGGAACTCCCTCCCACCCACAATTACCTCCGTACCATCATGCACCCACTTCAAAACTTTACTAAAAGCACACCTAAAAACAGACTGGCTATGCCCTTGCAACTCCCACTCTAATGTCACCCACCCCATCCAACCACTACCTTTCTTTCCAACCCACTAACTACTTTGATTATAGCAAGCTCAGATGCTCATAAGCCTAGTACTTATTATACAGCAGGAACTTCTTTTTGGTAAATTTGTTAATGTCTGCTATGTACTTCGCAGATAAAGATTCTAGTTGTCTACTGATGTACTATGTTCTTCATCTGTAAATATGTTTGCAATTAATTGCTATGTTAATCAATCTGTTAATCGCTATGTAATCCAATGTAACTATTGTCTATTTTAACTGTGGAGCTTTTCTCCCCGGGCCTCCGCTGAAAATGGACCTACATCCAGTCGGACACTCCCGGTCAACAAATGTAAATAAACTGCTCATCTCCTAACTTACTTTCTAGTACTCTGCATATGTGTTTATATCTCCCCTTCCAGCACTTTTATGCAGTATGACAGGAGGTTTACAGCTCTTGTATTACCCCATTTGTGAATATCTCTGATGTTCTTATACTAAAATGTTTATTCTCCAGTCTCCATACATGATGTGTACCCTCAGGAGCCATTTCTATACTAATGCACCCAACTATTTAATCCCATCTGCTATGACTTCCTATAAACCCGCCATTTTCCTGACTTCATTTTTCTTGGTACACTGCATATTACTCCTGGCACGAATGCCCTTTACTCTTATCATAGTCTGTGCATGTGGCAGTACAGCTTCTATGTGGTTTCTTCATTTATTTGCCTCCTGAAGTACCCATCGACTTGACCAACTTGACCAATATTCTATGTACTGCACTAAAATAATACAAGGCCTAAACAATATGCCCTACATGGACTGACTCAAAGTCCTGTCACTATACTCTGTATCCAACAGACTTCTAAGAGGTGACCAGTGTATGGCATACAAGGCATCCTCTGACCCAGTACTGATGGATTTACTGCACATCAGTGAGTCAAATGGCATTAAAAATACTCTAACTCGGGATTTAAACCTCTTCGGCAACATCAACAAAATGGTTTGGAGGGACAGGTTTATCTTGCAGAGGATTCTGCTACTCTGGAACAAAATCCTCATCCATGCAAAACAAAACTCACCACTCTGTGCACTCAAGAGCAACTCTGATTTATGGATGGGAAGTAGAAAATTTACCTCAGGATTTCTTCCTGCACTACTAATAGACAGAGGCAGTTCCTAAGTACTTTATCCTAAACATGGGTCCCCCCTCAAATTATCTATGATAAGATCCCAGATTTTCTCACTAAGGGTAATATATAATAGGTTCATAAGTTGGTACTAGGCTATCTACCCAAGGGCATAAGCCTAGCCAGAGTGTGTCGGCTTTCGCCGCCCAATTGATTAATTAACTGATCCTCTGTCAAGCAGAGCCAATTAAGTGATCCCAGAGGTGTATTTTTCTGTTACCCATCCACTCGTCAAGGTTTCTCTTGAAGAGTGTTAGTGAGGGGATCTGCCTGATGTAATTTGGAATTTTGTTCCAAAGCATGGGGAGTCTCTGTGGCAGGAATCTATCACTCCAGCATGTTCTATTTATTGTTGTGGCGAGGTTTAGCTCACTAGAGTGCATGGCTCTCAGTGACTTGGATTTCTTTAGATGGAGCATGTCTATCAATTCTGAGTTTGACATGGCTTTGTAAGTCAGGAGATCATCTCTTGAGTAAGCAATATGCCACTAAGTACAGCCAGAGCTTTTTTAGTCGGGCTGCATAGAACATATGTTTGGGATGGGTAAGGTCGATCTAACATCAAGCTGAAAAGATTAATTCAAACACCAAAAGGGAACTTGGATAGGCTTAAAATGGCCCACAAGGGCAGCTATCCTATTACTTACCTGTGAACATATGTAAATCAAGAGGAGAACTTAATGTAACTTAAAATTACATGGCATAGACTTCAATTAACTACAGAACTGGTTTATCAATGACAGATCTGGCTCTCTCTGCATTTGTTAAAGAGATAAAAGCCACTTTCGATATCTTTACACTGTCAAGGCATTCAATAATATTCCACATCAGGGAACATATGGCAAATTTAACTCAGTAAACGTCACTCCATATGCAGTTCAATGGGGAAAAAATGGAAGACAACAAGATGCAACTAGTTCGGGTATGGATTACATGTTCATCACAGTGGAAGTGATCAGCAATGCCTCACAGGGCTCTCTACAGGAACCTGCTTTATGGACTACTCTTAGATGTTAAACTGGGAAATGAGCTCTGGAAAGTAAATATGCTTAATGACTACAACTTGGGTAACATCATTATTTCAAGAAAAGATAACCAAGCTCTCCAAGATGGCATGCAAAACAAAATACATGCCTGATACAGTAGTGATGACAAATTTAATGTCCATGAATGCCGTAGAAAGACTCTGTCTAAAAAAGATACAACTTATGGTTACAAAACAAATAGTAAAATCAAAACAAGCACCACAATACAAGATACCGAGACAACAGTAGACAACCTAAACTGAACACTGTGCATTCTTCTCACAGTCATAAAAGCAAATTTCGGCAGTCCTGTTACTACAGGGCATGCCTAGTCACTTGGGGAAGGTCTGCAGTCCTGTTACTACAGGGCATGCCTAGTCACTTGGGGAAGGTCTGCAGTCCTGTTACTACAGGGCATGCCTAGTCACTTGGGGAAGGCCTGCAGTCCTGTTACTACAGGGCATGCCTAGTCCACTTGGGGAAGGTCTGCAGTCCTATTACTAAGGGGCATGCTTAGTCACTTGGGGAAGGTCTGTAGTCCTATTACTACAGGGCATGCCTAGTCACTTGGGGAAGGTCTGCAGTCCTGTTACTACAGGGCATGCCTAGTCACTTGGGGAAGGTCTGCAGTCCTGTTACTACAGGGCATGCCTAGTCACTTGGGGAAGGTCTGCAGTCCTGTTACTACAGGGCATGCCTAGTCACTTGGGGAAGATCACTGCATCGCACTATAGCTCACGAATATGATCCACTGTATAACACAATAATGTGTTCTGCAGCCTTAGAAATAATCTGTAAAGATACAACTTTTCCCTACTAGTAAACTTACAGATGTTGAAAATGTGAACTACTCAGAACTGACATCAGAATTTGTTTCTTATAGTTTATATTGAGTTGACTTCTGACTGCTGTATAATGCAACATCTTAACAAGATCTAATTGAAACAATACCACTGGGATTCTGAAAGACTTGGAATGATAAAGAAGCCTTAACTCTGAAGGTTTGGACATCATGATAATCCTTTCCGATTCAGAAAACAGTCACCTGCTATGGTTTCCCGTGGAGGGAGCCATAACACAGCCAGCGGTCTCTCTGTGGAAATCACATGCTAATAAGGCAGTCTGAGGAAGTAGATAATGCTAATTAGCCATGAGCTCTCCCATGGAAGTAATGGCAGCTCCAGATTAACTCAGTCTGTGGGGACATAATTATGGCTTTATGAATGAAGAAATGAATGTGTGTGTGTCTGTCTGGGTGGTCACACTGTGGGATATAGGTAAGGGATGCAAGTGTGTGTGTTTATGTTGCAGCTTGTAAGATTGTGTGTGGGCGAGTGTTTTTGTGAGTCTGATCAAGTGTGTAGGGTCTTGTTTGTGTGAGTGTACTTGCATGTGTGCCCGTGAATGTCTGAATGAGCGAGTGTGTGTGCTTATGAGGGGGTACCTATTATTACTGCAATGCACTGGGATGGTAAGAAGAACATTAATGAGATCAGGTCTGACAATGGAGCACACATCAGATACCAAGAACAAATAAGTTAGATACTTAAACTGCAGTTCTTGGATACAGATGGGTGAGGTAACTCAGCAAATGCAGTGTTTCTACAGGCAGACTCCTGCCTCAGGAAATATGCAAAAGGACATTGGTGAGTCTTCATTCTCGGTCCAATGTAATGTTCTTCAGCAACCTTCATGAAAAGCTGCCCTGACCTACTCTTTCACTTGTGTTTGGCCGCCACAGGAACATGTCAACTTGATATACTCCATTTTAAGCCGTTTGTTTGCAGAGACTAAATCATCATTAAATGAAGATTCACCTCATTAGCTTTGCAATTCTGACTTTTACAGTCATTAAGCAAAATCACCTTTCAGAACAAACATTCTCAATGACAAATGCACAGTTGTTTAGGCAGGGTTTAAAAGAGACAGCAAAGAAAATCTTGTAAAAATGTTGAAAAAGAACCACAAAATTTCTAAAATGGTAATGCAGACAGCAAGAAAGATTATACTGAAAGTGAAAAAAAGTTTAGTTAAAAAAGAATGCAAAATTCAAAAGCAGAAATGCCTAACGTGCATCTAATTGGTTTTAACACCTTCAGTTCTTCCTAATACCAACAAAAACACTGGAATTCATAAAGCTCTTTCTTCAGTTCAAAGTTATTGCCTGAGATGTACAGACTTCTCTTGTCCATGAACATGGGCCTGCTGCTGCTATCAAGAGAATAAACATGACAGATGTCTTGGTTAACTTCTGAGTCCACCAAAAAAAAAAAACACTTTATATATATTACAGGAAATAAAAAAAAAATCTGAAGTCTGTTTTCTTTATTTCAAATACATGGCTGCACTAAAGGAGTGAGCACCAATGACAAGGAATTTGGCATCCCCTGACATTTTTATTTTTTATTTAAAAAAAAAAAAAAAAAATGTAAAGCAAACTTTCCTTTTTTTAAGAAAATTGTCATGGTGGGATTAGCAGCTAATGAACTAGGTAGATACACCTGTGTCATAGGGACTCTGAGGTGGTTAGAAACTACAAGGAATAGTGAAACAATTTTATTTGTTTACAGAATTACAGGTTGCAAAAAAAGAAGGTATGTACTTACCGTAACATTCCATCTGTGTTGTCCTATCGTCATTTATCTTTGACAGATGGGTTCTGTTCTGATACTGGAACTGACTAGGCTGTCACTATAGCTCGTGCCAGCCAAAAACTCTCAAGCTTCACCTCTACCCACAATCCCTCTGAAAAATATATTAAAAAAATATATATATATATATATATATATCAAGAAAGGAAGCCCAGATGGAAGCCATATCTACTGTGCTTGAAAAATCATAATACTTCAAGGATATATAATCCGCGCCACCAACAAATCTTTTCAGGTCAGGGGATGGAGGGAGGGAAGTAAAAGATAAATGAAGATAGACAACACAGATAGAACATTATGGTAAGTACATAACTTTTTATCTGATGTTGTCAATCTTCATTTTATCCTTGACAGACGGGAAAGAGTCCCCAGCTACCTAAATTCTCTGGTGGACTCACCGAAGGATATTCCTGAGCACCATTGAATGAAAGGATAATCTTCCCCTAGAGACCAAGTCCAATTTGTAACGAATAATAAAAGGTTTGGGGAGAAGCTCAAGTAGCTGCTGCACATATATCACCCATTGATAGACTGGAAAACTGCTGAAGTGGCTATAGATCTTATAGAATGTTCTTTCACAGGCGTAGGCAAGGTTAATTTATTTTTATCATAAGTAAATGAAATGCAGTCTTTCAGCCATTTAGCTAGAGTTACCTTGCTGACTGCCTTACAAAACTTTGCACTGGAAAAGGAAACAAACAGTTGATTTGATATGTGAATGTCTTTTGAAGACAGAAATGTAATTGTCTCTGAACATCAAGTAAATGTAAGGCATATTCCCCTTTGTTGGAGTAATTTGGAAAGAAAACCGGTACATTAATTATTTGATTGATGTTAACCTAGGATAAAAAGGACGGGTTTGTTCGTAAAGTAACTATACTTATGGAACATCAGATAAGCAGGTTCTGACTACAAGGCCTGGCTCTCTGAAATCCTTCTGGCGGAGGTAATGGCTACCAGAAACAGTGTCTTCCAAGATAAAAACTTCATGTCACATTCTGCAAGGGCTCAAAGGGAGAATGTATCATGGCGTGTAATACTAATTTCAGATCCCAAGGAGAAGTAGGATCTTAAAGGGGGTTTTAACAAGTTTGCCTCATTGGAACGATTTATAAAGTCTCTGAAAGGCTAAAGAATATGCTTCTAAACCACACTGAAAATTAGAAATCGCAGCTAATTGTAATCTGATGGTAGAAGGGGAAACCCCAGCACTGAAAAAAAGAAGCTAAAAAGTCTAAAACATGCTCTACAGAAGAAGAAAAGGGGTTTATTTGCTTTTCATGGGCTCAAGTAGTAAATCTCTTCCATTTGCTAGAGTACAGTTTTCGAGTGGAAGGCATATGAGCAGACATGAGGATATGGCATAACGGGGAAGAAATATTAGGCTACCTGGCAACTATGCAAATTGGAGGAACCACGTTGTCAGCTAGAGGTTCAAAATGCCTGAGTGAACAAGTATGTCTGGATGGGACAGAAGTTCTTGAACCAGGTCCAGAATCCAAGGCTGTCAAATCAGATAAGGTCAAAGGAAGGGAACCAAATCTGTTAAGGCCTAAAGGGTGGAATAAAGATTACTGTGCTTTTCAAACTGAGTGCTTTCTGTAAGAATTACAGAATTAGAGGTATCAGGGGGAAAGCCATACATGAGGCTGTGGGGCCAGCTGTGGAGGACAGCTTCTCTGGGTGACTTCCTGGGAGGGGGAATCAGAGCAAAGTAATTGCTGCACTTGTTGTTTAGGGAAGAAGCAAACAGGTTGCAACAAGGTCAACCCCATTGATGAAAGATTTTTGCCAGTGCTGAATTGAGACACCACTCGTGAGGCTGAAGGATACATCTGCACAACTTGTCTGCAATCACATTGGAACACCCTGGAATGCGGGTTGCTATTAAAGAGTTGGAAGACATTGCCCACTGCCACACACTGAGGGCTTCTCGAAAAGGGGTAATAATTGGTTGCTCCCTTCTTGATGATGTACCAAACTGACATATTGTCTGTTTGAACTGCAGCTGTCCCCTTAGGAAGATCTGTCTGAAAGATTTGCAATGCTACAAGCACTGTTCTTAGCTCTACAACACTGATGTGCAAGTTGGCCTCTAATGGGAACCAAGTGCCTTGGACAATCTTGCCCAGGAAATGCCCCCCACCCCACCCCATCTGGGAGGCATCCATGGTCACTATGGCCATGGACTCTGGAAGAACAAAGGGGTAAGCACAGAGAATTTGTTTGGAATCCATCCACCATAGAAGATCCCTCTTGCAATAACTGGTGATCAGAATTTGGTCCGACAAGGGTTGGTGAAGGACAGACTACTGAGAAGCTAGTAACCATTGCAGAATTCTCACATGATTCCTAGCTAGAGATACTAGAGTTAATGACATTGACATCGACCCTACAGTTTGCAATACTAGTCGAGTAGGAACCCTCTTTCTGCAGATTATCTTTTGAACTTGCACCATTATTCTTTGAAGCCTATCTGGAGGAAGAAATGCTACAGTTGTCTCCCTATTTAGTACGACCCCTATGAACTATAAATTTTGCATTTGTGTCAAATGTGATTTCTTAAGATTTACCGTACTCCACAAATATTGAGTGTGCAACCGCAAGCCACTGATGCCTCGTCGAAGTGATTATTAGCCAGTCATCCAAGTATGGAAACACCCGGAATCCTTGCAGTCTCAAGTGAGCTGCTACTACTGCCATGCATTTGGTGAACACCCTGGGGGCTGTGGTGAGACCAAAGGGCAATACTCTGAATTGGTAATGACTGGCTCCTAGCTGGAAGCGGAGAAACTTTCTGGAGCATTTGTCCATTTTTATATGGTAATACGCATCCTGAAGATCTATTGAGCACATCCAGTCATCTTTCTTCAGAAAAGGAAGAACAGACTGTATCGTGATTATCCAGAACTCTTTCCGGTTCAACGACTGTGTTTCCGGAGATGACAATATGCTTCTGTTTTTTGAACCAGATTTGACTAACACGCAGGAATCTACCCTCGGTGGTAATTTAGTCAAACTTTCGGAAGACCTGAATAGGTTGGAGGTGGATATATTGAAATTGAAGCGACTCCAATTACAACGCCAACATTTTGAGGCGTGCCTACACAAACGAATAGTGCCTCGTGGACTTCGCATCTTAAAGATGCTGACTTCAGGTAACATTTTTCCTGAGTTGCTGATTAAATGACAGCAACTCAATCTGGAGCTTAGCTTCAACTATATGAGGTTACTTATAGATTTCCATCGTCCTGAAGAGGAACAATTAAGAAACAAAGTAACCCAGTTGCATGATACGATTTTACAGAAGTACTCCAACCCCAAAGCAGTGCTGGGGATGGAGAAGCTTATGGATAATGTACAATTATTTGAGAAACGCCTTCTTGAGCAAAAAAGAAATAAGATATCAAGAGATATTAAAGATTTTAAACTCGGTCACGTGTTTACTTGGCCGAGACAGAATGCTGATAGTAGAGATGTGAATAATACTGTAATGAACTCTGTTATAAGAAATGCTTCTAGTATAGATAATGTTGTTAACAACAGTGGTGATGTACGAAGTGAAAATGGTAAAATTATAAAAAACAATACCAATGTTACTAGAAGTGTTGACATGTTAAATGCCCAAGTTGACAGAAATGAAAGTAGTAACAAATTGGACAATGCTAAGGATGTCAGTGCTGGTTCTAGTAGTTCAGTAACTGACACAGCTCATGATATGATACCTAATGTAAGTAGTATGAAACCTCTTGAACATAATGACGAACCTGTAGTCAGAAGTAAAACTGGCAGAAGTAATCTGTTGCCCAATTTTACATTGGCAGGTAACCAGCAGATGCAGTCCCCTTTCCCAATAGAACTACCCCGTCCGGGGGGGGGAGGTCCAGATCCATGAGCAGGGGACGACAGAAGAGGAAGGGATCTGGAGGGGAGTACAATGGTCCAACTTTGAAGAAGATCTGGGGAAGTCTCGAGAATCCTTAGTTATGAATTTATCCCACAGACCATTAACCAGGTCCGAAGAAGAAGTCCTTAACAAAGGACTTACCTTCATACCCAGTAGGAACAGCGATATTACAGAGTCCATTTTGGACATTAGGATGTATGTACGGAATGTACAATTGAAGCTGGATTTTGGTAATGATGAAACATCAAATCATGTTACAAGTAACATAAATATCTTTAAACCAGTCAGTACTTATCAACCAGTGTGACACCCTATTTTAGATACTTTCTCCAAACTAGTAGAGAATGACTTATATAAATATTATGAGAAGAATGTGAAAGAGAGTAAAATGTCAGAGAAACAACCTTAGTTTTCAGCAAAGAATAGCACTTACTAAATTAAGGAAGGACCAATCCGTTATCATAAGACCAGCTGACAAGGGAGGTCCCATTGTATTGTTAGACACTGAAAACTATTTAGAGACCATGAAAATGATGTTGAATGACAATATTTATTACCTGAAGATGGACATGGAAAGTATAACCAACAAAGTCTTTCAAGTTTATGACATGTTGGATGATTTGGTGAAAAGTTTCACCATAACATCCAATATGTTTAAATACTTGAAAGTGAGTAACCCGTTGATTCCAGTTATACAAGGCCTCCCGAAAGTTCATAAATCTATGTACAATCCATCAATGCGACCCATTGTTGCAGGTCAAGGATGGCTCACTGAACCGTTTTCGGTGTTTGTGGAACATTATTTGAGACCGGTCATTGAAGCGAACCCGTTTATATTAAAAGATAGTAAACAATTTTTGTTTGAGTTGTATGACTTTACTAGAACATTGCGGGACAATGACTCTTACATCTTAGTGACACTAGATGTGAAAAGCCTATTCACAGTTATACCGAATGAAGTAGGTGTGACAAGTGTACAAAGGTACCTAGACATGAATACAAATTTGGATGGAAGGTTTATAGATTTATTGGCTTTGTTCTTGGAAACAGTATTAGACAACAATGTTTTTGTTTTCAGTGATGATACTTACCATCCAGAAAGATGGCGTAGCTATGGGCACTTCATGTGCCAATAGCTACGCCAACATAGTCATGGCTGAATGGGAATACAACTCCCTTTTCTCTTTAGGTGAATTCCAACAATATGTTGGATTCTATAGGAGGTTTGTAGATGACCTCTTCCTAATTTGGAAGGGGAATGAGGTACAATTAGCAGAGTTCGTGACATCGATGAACAATTTGACCCATTTTCTTAATTTTACATCATGCTCGTCCAGAACCCAGATTTCCTTTCTGGATGTTAACATCATGAGACTTCAGAATGGTTTGTTAAACACGTCAGTCCATAGGAAAGCATGCTACAGGAACACATTATTGCATAGGGGTAGCATGCATCCCAGACATGTCTTTGACAATGTTATAAAAGGGCAGCTCATGAGAGCTTCAAGACTCAATCCTTCAGACGAAGGATTCAGGGATGAACTATCTAGTCTTGGATCTAGATTAGTTGAGAGGCGTTATAGGGAAAGGAATATTGATAGACTTATCTCTGTAGTACATGATTTGAGGACCTCTAGAGCACGTCCATATTTTTCAGAGAGAGACCATAATGTAGAATTGTCATCTTTCAAGGTTTGATAAGTTAAGTATACCAATACACTTTACAAACGATATTAATGACTTGAAAGTCATTATTGAAAACCGCTGGGAGACTCTCCTTTTGGATAATGATATCAGTAGTATAGTAGGTGACAGACCCAAGTTCTTATATAAGAACAAAAGGAATTTGAAGCAGTTGCTTTGTCACCATCCGATGAATACATGTGAGTTTATGTCCAACACTAATAATTATAACACTATTCCATGTGAGCAATGCAATCAATGTAAGTTCATAGATAAGAATGACATTTTTAAACATCCAGTGACTGGTCAAGAGTTTTTTTTTCATACAAGAACAAACTGTCACAGTACCAATGTGGTATACCTTGCAACATGTCAACTTTGCTCAGTGTTCTACATTGGAAAAACCTGTAGACAGTTTAGAGAACGCATTAGAGAACATATTTATCATATGCGTATAGGTTCTGAGAACAATGCGTTAGCTAAGCATTGTAATATCATGGGTAGTACACATACGTTTGGTTTCCGAGTTATACAAGTAATTAAACCAAACACTAGAGGAGGAGACTTAGACAACTACACTCAAGAATGTGAACTACGTTGGATTATACGTTGCAGAGCAGACCAATATCCTGTGCTAAATGATAAAGTAAATTTAAAGCCCATTTTAAAGAAAAGAAGACTGGCCAAACCTAAACAGAAATAGCGCTACATGTTTTTAGAAACAGTTGCTTATGTTCTGGAATATTAGGGCAACTAAGTCTTAAATTTAATATACTTTCTATACATTTTATAAGATAGGAAGTCTATCAGATGACTTTTCATAGTTCCATACAAGTACTTAGAATAAGCTTAACAGATGGTTTATGTATTATAGAGAGTTTTTAAAAAAACTGTTTTTAAAGTACTGTTCTTGATTAGATATATGCATTTAGTTACAGCGTTCAGTTATTTATATGATAAGTATGACTAGGTTTTATGTATTTGTTCGCGCATGTTATGTACTAGAAATTCTTGTGTTCTGTTACTTTAGTAGTTAATAGAAAACACAGACGTCAGCTATTTCATTCATTTGGCATTGCTATTTAAAACCAATGATGTATGTGAATGTTGAAGTCTGAAGAAGCCTGATGGTGAAAGCGCTTACTCTCTGTCCGAATAAAGAAGTTTTATTTAACAACATCGAGTTATATGGACTTTAATATTGCTCGCATTTAAGTGTGGTGAAAGCTGGTAAACTGCCGACACAGTTCCTGTCTATGATTCAAAGATTATCCAGAACTCTGTTTGCCGAACAGATTTGTTCAGCACACTGAGATCCAAAACTGGTCTCCAGTCCTCTGTATTTTCGACAGTAAAAAGAATCTTGAGTAGGCTCCAGATCCTTTCTGGTCTGGCAGGACTTCTTGGATGAGTCTTTTGTCCAACAGTTTTTGAATTTCTTGCACTGCCGAATCTCTCTGGTGGGACATTAAGGATTTTCTTGAGTACAGGGGGAGGGTGAAAAAAGGGAATGATATAGTCTCTGGATATGATCCGCTGCACTCAGGAATCTGTTATGTTTAGCAAGGCCTTTAGATGCAAGGAAAATCCCCCCCCCCCCCCACTGTCTCCAGAGGAAGACAATCTGGCCTCCCTTCTGGAGTTCTGAGAGGGCTTCCCTAGAAAGGATTCCCTGAAGCCCGGGGTTTGTGGACCACCTCTGCTGCGAGGCCGGTGTCTTTGGTTTTAGTTCCCCCCTCTGCCCCTGGGGGAACTGCCTCCACATGCGCCTTGGAAAGGCCCTTAGGCTTTTTTGAACCACATTTTTCCACCGGTCCTTTGGTTCCTAGAAAAGGAGCTCTGGGTTGGAGAAACGTACACCCACAGCAGAAAGGGTCTTACTATCCTTCTCACACCTGGATAAAGTCTCTTTCACTTTAGGGCCAAACAAGAATGTTCTGTCAAAGGGAGCACTGATGAAAGAAGACTTGAATGGTTCCACAAAGTCACACAGGCGCATCCAGGCATGTCTCCTTATGGCTACACTTGTACCAGCTGCTCTGGAAGTCCCTTCAGCTGTATGAGCTATCAGCCTCATGGATAAATTAGACACAGACTCCACAGTGGCTAGCTGGGAAGCCACTTTCTCTTCGGCTCCCTCAGCTACAGCTCCCACCAGGGTGTCTGACAACTCCTTAATTAGACCCCGCTGGAGTCTTGTGAAGTGTGCCAAAAAATTCAAGGACCTTATAGCGTAGGTCGATGAAGTGTGGACCCGCTTTACAAATATGTTCATAGCTTCCCTGTTGGGTGAACGGACAAAGGAACTCTCCTCAGCAAGTTCCTTTTTAGTGGAGGCCGCTAAGACAATGGCATCCACAGCTAACCCCTTGGTCCAGAACTGCTTATCCTCCGGGACAAATAATATTTTATCAAGTCTCTTAGGGATGGGCTCCATGGTGTCCGGAGTCTTCCACACCTGCTGTGAAATCAACTGAATGAGATCATCAGTGGGTGGGGTCACCCAAGAGGTAGATGTGCGGGTACCGAAAGCCTGCAGGTAGACCGATTCCTCCAAGGAAGGGGTTTGACACTTCCAGTCACCCTTCTGTTTTAAAATTTCTAGGATATCTCCAAATGAGACATCTTCAGGAGGTGACAGTGGGGACCCTTCCCCCCTTATCGAAATCTGTGTCCTCAGTAACTGATTGCTGGGGGGAATCCAAGTGCTTCCTCTTGCACTTCTTTTTCTGAGGGACCTCCTCAGGGGGATAATCTGGGGAGGTATCAGAAGATGACAGAACTTGGGTCTGGTTAACCTGAAACTTCAGCACCTGCTGTCCCAGTGGAGAGGTATTTGGAATAATCGAGCTAGAGGGGGTACCTGTTCCAAGGGGGAAGGCCCCGACTTCACCATAAGTGACAGCTTCATCTCCATAGCTTTGAAGGCCATCTCCTCTGAAGAGGGAAGGGAGCCCGGAACCAAGACAGACTGCCTCGGGACTGGGATCACTTCCCTGGTCTGAAGAACTGAACCTCAAGACAGAAGTTGGTGCTGAACTAACTTAAGCCAAAGCCCCGAGGAGCAGGGTTGGCTCCAAAAACCTGGAGTCGAGAACTGCCCGCTCCTGAACCGATAGGGTAGCTACGGCTCTGAGAGGTCTCTGGTTCCAAAGTCACCGAAGAGCTCAAGGGAACTACCTGTTCTGAAGATGCGAATAACTCCAGAACCGGTACAGTCGGTGCCAGAAGATCTGGAACAGATGACTCTAAGACCTTGAAGGAGGTTAGAGGAGGAGGAGCTAATGGGGAAAAAGAAGTCTTGGTTCCAAGACCTGAAAAATGAAAACAGCAAATAACATCCGAGGTAATTGCGAGACGGACTGTGGGTAGATGTGAAGCTTGAGAGATTTTGGCTAGCACAAGTTATACGAACAGCTGAGTTGGTTCTGAAATCAGAACCGAACCCATCTCTCAAGGATAAAATGACGATTGACAACATCAGATTACATCTTTCTTTACTTAAGTACAGTCCTTTCTGGCCCACAAAGTGAAGCTGCAATAAATACTGAAGCACTTGTTCCCTTCTTGCACCAAGAACAAAATGCCAGATTCTGGAAAATATAAAAAAGGGTCCAGAACAAAAGATCACTCCTGCAGTGGGAGTAACAGCAGCCAGGGGAGGGTGGGTAACTGAAATAAATATACACTCTGGTTAAAAAATGAAGGAAGGACAGGTGCAGTCTTGTTACAGAAAAGAAAGGTAAAAAGCCAGTAAAGAAACTAGGGAGTCAGTTCAGGTGGGGGATACAACACTCAGCAGAAATATGTTCAACGTAATCAGAAACCAGTTTCACTGCAAAGGAAAGGAAGTAAATTGTGTCATTTGGAGAAGGCAACATGTTTGTTCCAGTTTGGGAATGGAAAGAACTACTTGAAATAAAAGATGTAATTCTTACTGGAGACCAAGAACTTGAACAGATGCAAAAAAAAAAAGTTATTCTTACTAAACTATGCAAAATAATCTGAAAAAAAAACAGGAAATGTCAAATCAGTTCTGCTTAGGAAATAATTACTAATGTTAAGATTGGAAGGCACGTACAATTGTCACCAAGTGAAAACAAATCCTTGTAACGTCGGTAATAGATTTCTTGAGGGAATAGATATAATAATTAACTTGCTTATGGTAAAGACATTTTTAGTGAGACAAAGAAAAAACTTACATATAGTGAGGTACAATTTTTACTAAACAGAACAGTACAACATCCTTGAGAGCAATCCTGTAACAAAAAACATGCTTTAATACTGTGCTTGTAATAGGTCCCTGTCGTACAGAAACAGTATGGGAAAAACACAAATTCCCAGACCCCTTCCTAGCACACTAGGTAGTGAGTGAAACAATACTCCGACAGCAAACACCTGTTCTGTACAGGACTATATATTTCCCAGCTGTGACACCCTGACACTTCAAATATTTTTTTTTCTTGGAAAAATAAAAAGCCACAGAGTGAAGTGCTTATTAACAATGGCCACAACTGTGAAATGTATTGCTTTTCCTTTACAGTCCTCTAAAACACAAAGCAGCTCACTACCTCTCATGAAAGAAAAATACTCAGAAGCCAGACCACATGTTTTTTTCTTTCAAACTTTTTTAAAAAGTTTCCTCCTCCTTCAAAGGTGGCACCCATTTCAAATACAAGTCTCCAGACAGCTCATGATGAGCATAACAGAAAACATCACTGTGACTTACAAAAACATGTGACCCAGCTGCATCATAAATTAACCGTTTCTTAGAATATTAAACAAGTAGGTAGTAATGCTGGTTGAATCAATGCAATAAGTCGTAAGACCTGATTCCAGTTATAGTACTTACTAGGTATAAGACTTGTTTAATTATCATTTTATATTTATTGCTTGCTTTGAGTAGTTTCATGATATTTTCCATTGAAAGTTTATTTAATTGGTAAAAATCCCATACTGTATAATTTTTTATTAAAGGGTATTTATCTAGGTTTACCATAGTGTTTGCTAGTTTTATATCTGGGTTGTTATGTATTGGTTGCAGAAGAGTAATAGTGTCTTAAATTTATTGATATCAGTAGCTTCTTGAAAATTTCACAGCTGTTTACTAAGATTGGATCACTGTAGTTGAGCAAGATGTTAACTTAGCACAAATAGTTCTAAAATTGCTCTTGAGTAAAAAGAAAATTATATCAAATACAAATAAATTAATAGAAAATATTAATCATCAAAATGCAATTCTTTTTTCAAAGTTTTGGGAAAGTAAAGATGACACCATAACAGACAATCAAAAGGAAGTAGCTATTAGAAATACTATGAAACTGACACCATATAAAAAGTTAATATACACACAGATCACGATCTTCAACAATACCTACCATACACCTGTTCATCTTAACAAATTCAACCCATCCAAGTCACCATATTGCCCCTTTTGTTCTAATAAAGAGGCAGATATTCTCCCCATCTTTTGGAGCTGCAAATCAGTTCATAAACTATGGTGCTCACTAAGATTACTCTTGGAGAAATCAGGCTATTCAAAATTCACATTGTCATGGGAAACAGCTATACTACATGTATTCAAATGCAATAATAATAATTTCTCTAAACACATTATAACAACACTACGCATCCCATTAAAGCTTACATAGCGAAAAACTGGATAGGCAGATCAAGACTAACCTGGTCAGAATATAAAAGCATGGCGAAAAAAAAAACATACTGGCCAAGAAGCTTTATACAAAAAGTCAGAAGAACCAAACCTACTATCAGAGGTACTGCAAAGCATTAACTGATATTCTATCATAAACAGTAAGTCAAATGCTAATTATATAAGGATAGTAAACACATCAGTTAGTTGAGACTAAGAACCACAATAATTAGGGTGACATATTTGTTTACATGTATGTATGGTAACGTACAGTAAATTATCATCTCACTCGAGGTTGTTGTTATACCTCTAGAACTGCTTGCAATTGTAAAATAATGTACAAGAGAGCTGCTACATGACAAAAGGCCTTGGACTAACCACAGTATAAGCATATCCTCGTACTAACACGAAATCGTAATTCTACCTAATTTGAATGTTAATTAGTAGTGTGTGCAGTATCTGTTGTGGTATGCATTCGGTAACCAGCTGTGCACATGTCGATGTCTTGTGTATATTCTTCTGCATAATTTGTGAAAATATTAAATAAAAAGAAATTTGATAAAAAAGACCTGATCCCAGTAGTGTGTGTGTGTGTGTGTGTGTGTGTCTGCATATACGTATGTGCGTGGGGGTTGCCACACTGCAGGACAATGCAAGAAGAAGGGACGTATGGCAGGTGATTAGTTCTGTACATGCAGCATGTTAAACAAGCAGCACCCAATACCCCTTGGAGGAGGGATTTGTGTAGGAAATACCCTAAGACCGTGTCCAGCAGAACTGGGTTTAATCTAGTTCCCAGTAACCTAGACTGGGGGCAACCTAAAGTTTTGGCCCTACAAAAACAGCCATTGCAACTATGTCTGATTACTTCTTATCCTCCATAGAAACCTGCATTACTGTATCTGTTACAAATACAGACAAAAAGGAGAAAGGCGAGTGCGTGCATTTTGCATTTTTCAGAAAGGAGATGGAATTCTTGTTGTTTTGTTTTGCATTCTTTCCTGTGTTAAGTAGATTAAGTGAGCTGTACTAACTTTTAGCCGTAACCTGGCCACAGTCGTCCCAAAGAAGAATCAAATGCACACAGAACAACATACACAACATATAATTATGAAGGATAAACATAGTCTGTGTATTCAGTTAGCATGTCATGATGTGCTGCTTAATAACGTCAGTGCAGGGGACAATTGAACACCATGAGATAAGACATTCTGACTTACCAGCAGTCGTATCATTATATACTACCAAGCGACAATACACTGCCTTGTTCCTATAATATAGTGACTAACTTCACACTATTTTTTTGTTTCATCTGATCTTATCACAGTGACATTACAGTTCTATGCCATCACTACAATTCAATTGTCTTGAATATGCACATCTACAATACAGTTAAGAAGACATGACACAGGAAGAAGTCACAAACATATTGTACAAGCCGCCCTGTGTAACACGACTGTACCCTAGGAAAAGTAAAGCTCATTCCGGAGAACGCTATTCCCATTACAAACTGGGCCCCAAAGTACAAAAAAAAATTCCAGCTGTGGTAATATTAAATAATATCATTCTTCTCAGCAAAAAGGGCTAACTAGTTTTTCAATTCATAACTACAACAAACCAACACCGACAATGTAATAAACTAATAGTGTGTTAAGTTGTAAATGTATAGCAAAATACAAATACAGTTCAAAAATGAAAACTACTAACTATGGAGAAGATGAATGTCATTTAATAACAAGCCTGTTATACCCGATTTCTGGGAAATATGGCCAGACTAAGTGCAGGCATAAAGCAATAGCATGCAAAGCTGTACTCAGTGTAGTCCAGAAAGGCACACCACATGTAGAATGCCTCTATAAAGCAGAAGAAACAAAAGAAGTGAGGCACACCTGAAAGTAGCAAGAAATGGACGAAAAGCCTCCACAACACACAAGTAAACAAAATCAAAAAATGACAAGTTACTTTGGTTCTAAAAAATATGGATGACATAACAATGCTAAAACAGTGGCACTTAGGAAAACACAAGTTTTCAGCATAATGACAAAAGTACCTCCAAAAAGATAAAAAGGAAAGTGGAAATTCATAAGACTAAATGCAAAAACAAATGAAAAAAAGCAGTGATGTTTAAAGGAAATGGAAAGAAAATAATGGCGAATGAAGAAAGATCCTGGTTCAAACTGTACAACTTAAGAAAAAGATGGTGCACGTATGCAAATGATTACCATAGAAAGCACAAGTTCAAAACTACTGGTAAATATTAACGTGCACAGGTGAGAGACAGATACATGTACCTGCACAGAAAAGAGCTCCAAAACAAGCAAATGCAACGGTGAAGGTGTGAGACTCAGCAGAAATGAAAGCAGTATATCATAAATGGGAAATGTCAACATCCGCAAGAGAGAGGCTGGCAGAAGCACTGGTGGCGTGCTCTGTCAGATGATGGGCAGCTGGTTTGAGAACTGAACTAATTTCCTCTTGCTTCATAAAGCAACACAGGAGCCGGATACTAAAAACTGATGAGAATCACCACAGCAGTGGAAGAAAATTACAGCACTGCAGCTTTTAGAAACGAGTACAAAAAAAATGGAGTTTACCCAGTGAAGGAACCTAAACACTGTACCACACATGAAAGTTCATCAATGTCACATGATTCTCATTTATACGAATGAGCCTCTAGGTCTGCTATCCTGTAAAGTGATGGAGATGGATCTGGGACTTTAATAAGGCATTTGATTCCATTACTCATATGGCTCGTTCACTCATGTCTTACTAACATGGGCTTCCCAAGGTATTTTACCATTTGTAATGAAGTCTGCTTTCACAACACATGCGGTTGGCAAAAATGCCTGTATACACTACCCATTAATCCTGGCAGATGTCAGCTTAAAGTAAGATTTGCTAAATGTTTTGCATAATAAAAAATATTGGCTTCAAGAATAAGTAAGCAAAATTGCCCCTAAACAATATCAACATTTTTGTATTAAGCTAATGGTTAATGCTTTAATTTTCTGATGTAATGGCAAAGTTTGAATGTACCAGTATGATATTGTAAATACTGCCTTGTAAAATGCTTACAGTCTGAAAACATTTAGAAAATGTATAAATATGCAAAGAACCACAGACACATATGACTGAAGGTAGGCAGAATTAGGAAAGGGTGCAAAACTGGTGGTAATAGTATACAGGGCTCATTTAGATGGATGTAATATCACCAGCACAGTATCACAGAATCAAATCCTTGGGATCTTTTTACCATCATAAGTAGCTTTAAAGGAACCAAGAAATAACATGTTCCTCTGAAGACAACATTAAAATGATCAAACATTGGATGTCCTGGGCGAAGATAACAAAATACAACAATGATGTATATTGTGACAGATGACATTTAACATTCAGTGTACAAAACTTACAGTCATGCCCAGGCATTTAAAACTAGAGGAGCTATGACAGAAATTAGGATATTGGTGGTAATAAAAAAATGAAGCTGTGAGAATTATCAAATAAGACTAATGGAGAAGACAAACATTATACAATATTTGAGTTGACAGCCATCAAAATGATGGAACATCAGAAAAAAGCAAGGTGTGTTATCACTGTCGAGGTGATCAGTAAAGCTTTGTTAGCAGTATAACCACCAGGACCAGAGAATGCATTTGCCTGACGAGAAAAAAAAAATTGAAGGCATTTCAAAGAATGATACGAGAAACAAAGTGTGGGCTTACAACATCCACATTTCAAAGGACATGGGTTTGAAGGAAGCTATAGAATATGCTTTCAGTATTCTAATTAAACAAAGAAATATGGAAATGCTGACTTTGACAGATTTGTTACCACTACCTAAGCTACTTATATTTCACAAGTCATGCTTTGATAAGAGTGACTTGTTGCCAGAGTGTTGAATGGAGAAAAAGCAATAAAAAGTACTGTGTACTGATGACAAATAAATAACAACCAAAAGCAATACATTAGCAACAGTCAGGAACAAGCTGAAATACAAATTTGCTTTAGACAGTTTTGAGATTCAGATCTACAGTGATCTTTTTAAGCAACTTACATACATTTAGTGTTTGGTGTACATCACGGACAATGAAAGCAATGTACAGGTTGTAATAAGGTTTGAGCTGTGAAAAAAGAGAGACAAGCAGCCTACAACTAGCCTAAAGAGTTGCTTAGAACCCTTTTCTCCTTGGGTCCTGAAAAATCTGAAGAGAAAGTACAGTCTCTTGGACCATCCACTAGAGATAACAGAAACAGCCCAGGGAAGACAAGAGGCAGAAACAGCCTGATGATGTCAGTTATAAAAACATTCCTGCAGAAAGAAAAAAGGAAAGACATTTGGGGAACTGTAAGTACTGCATGTGAAGAAAAAGAAAATGTGTAACTCATAGAACAGGTTAAGCAGGTAAGTACACTGGTCCACAGACCCTTGTCAGGTACTACCTGAGCTGAGAAGGTAAACAAAGACAAGACTTATACATCAAACTTAAAATAAGGACACTAGGCAATTAATGACATAGAATGGACAAACAGTGCACCAAAAACACACAAAAAAACTAGATGATAATACAATCAGAGAAAACTGAATACTTATGAAATGTTAATGAGACAGAAATAGCCAAAATGAGCATGGTCATTTTAAAAACAGGACTAATGAGAAAGACCTCATTGTACAGTTGCAGAAAGTTTTTTTTCATACAACATAATGACACTTCAGGCTTCACAACATCAGAACATCTATGAGGGTCACTGAAGGGTCACAGAGGGCAGCAGGGAGCTATATTTGGCCTGACATAATGAGTGTGTCCACTAAAGCTGCAGTATGGAGGTAAGTTCTTAAGCTAACAGTTTAGACTTATTAACTTAATTACTGAGCAATGTTGTCCCACTGGGCTGACCCTATTTCCAAGGCCTGAGATGAAAACGTCCAGCATTATACATCATTAACCATAACATGCATTTCCCAACACAGCATTATATACATTAGGTAATAAATACCCAATATACAAAAAAAAAACCAGGCTGCTCATCTACAACATATCAAATTAAGGCGCAAAAATCATGAACCTAAACCTGGAATAAAATAAATAGCTAACAGATGTGACTGGGTGTGGCTCAGTCGAATAAAGGCAACCTGTGTGAATCCACAGTTTCATGTCGATTCAAACGGGATGCTGTGAGGAATTTTCTCTGTGTCCAGTCACACAGCTACTCTGGAAAGGATTATATTGCTAGCAGATTTTCGGCATGCTGTATGGGGGGGGGGGGGGGGTTAACAGAAAAACAGGGTTGGAACAAGAGGTCAGATGCAGTCTCGTCTGCTTATTTCCATTCAACCACTTTTCTTTCATATAATTTATCTAACATGAAGCAACTGTTGCAACGCAGAAAAAAGGGAGAGAGTGAAGAGGGGAAAAAGGAGTTGTTTTACGTAAGGCAATGAGGAGGTTTTGGGTATGAGAGGGTCTAACACAAGAAACAATTTTGAGAGAAAGTGTCACTCGAGAGTAGCAAATACAGCACTACAGCACCACTATAAATCAGAACAGGGATTAAGGTACTCCTCATTCTAAAAATGTATCTGACGTGATCTCATTCCAAAAACTTCTACAAACCCCCCACCCTAGGTATAAGTAGCTCATCACTGTCTTGGTTTAAAAGTCACCTCAGTAAAGTGGCAAAACAACATCCCCCTTCGATTCACAGAGGCGTGTCCCCAAGGGTCCATTCAACAACCTCAAAACAGGCAACTATAATACTGTAACATGATGACTCTACACTGATCTGCTCTACCAAAAAAACTAACAGAACCGCAACAGCTAACCCAGGATACCCACTTATCCATCGAGTCCTGGCTCTCCAACTCATTACTACTAAATCCCCCCAAAATTAACTAATGCTATTTATACCTAAGCTATACTCAGTCCAAAATTGCTATTCACCATTACATCTTCAGATCACAGAACAACGGAGCTAGCATCCCACACCAATCTCCTGTGTGTCATCACAGATGATGCCAACAAATTTAAGCATCATTTTAAGCAAGCAGTAAACAAAACTCACAAAATGCTAAGCTCCCTATATAGCATTAGGCTACATGTAACATATTAAGTCAGGAAAGCCACCGTCTTAACCCTTTTGTTACCAACCCTTCTATATGCCGCCCCTTGTATTAGTCAATCAACAAACCACTTCATTAAATGTGCTACAAAAATATTATACCAAAATAGCCAGAGCTGCTGCAAATATGCCATACAGATCCCATCACTGTTCTGCCTTAAAACACCTAAAATTGTTAGACCTAACTCTCACACAACTAGTCACCACGACTCTCTCATATGCAATCCAAAACAATGCCCTATTATTCTGCTAAAATCTCCACATCGAACACTCCATTCCACAGATAAATCATTACTACTGCCTACTAAATCCAACAACAAAGCAGGTGATTACTGTACCATACTCTCATATCACCAAGGTATGAAACTCTGTCCTCCTTCCTCTAAAACAAATTAACAGCCTCTAAACCTCTAAAATACTACTAAAACAATATCTCACTGCCTCCTGGCAATGCCCGTGTTCTACACCTGGCTAAATTATATTTGCCCGTTTGCTACACTTCTCCATTGTACTCCTACATCCACAGTACTGATTTTGTTTCGCTCACTATGTTCATCTCTCTGTCATGACTTATAACGGTAAATTTCATACAACATATTCACGTTTCTAACCCATGTCATTATTTAACATGTAAATTGTGGATGTTAAAGTTCTAACTACATGTATCATCTTGAAACGGTTATCTTTACTCACTGTTTACAGAAGGCAAAACTCGAATACCATTCTATACGAATATTTTCAGTATGGAGCTGTTTTCCCTAGGCTTCTGCTGAAAAGGGGTTTTCCACCCATTTGGATTTTCATGGTAAGCAAAAGCAATCCAATATTAATGAGTCAGTGAGGATATCTGGAATCAGTGGAGGATTCAGAATAAGGAAGGAAGGAAGAAAGTAGGTTTCAATTAATCTTTCAGCAGCTGCAGACACTGACATAGCTCAGGCAAAGGATGGTCAGTGCATTATGACAGCAGGCCTTGCACACACATCAAAGTTTGCTCTACTAAGTGTCTTCTAAGCCTAAGCCTCATTCAACTGACCTAGATATGATGGGATTACTTCAACACATAAAAATAGTACAGCATAAACAATATTTAACAAGGAAAATGTAATGCTATCTTTCAGGTGAGGCAAATGACCTGCAGTTGTGCAAAAAAATGATAAAACAGGGATCACACAACAGAAAGAAATGTACTGAAGTCTGCTAGTGAAGACACACAGAGTCAATGACAGAAACAAGATGCAGAAGAAACAGGTTAGGTTCTTTCACTAAGTCACTCATATTAAATAAGTGCACAACAGTTCCAGATAATGGAATAAATCCAGCTGTGTGGAAGCCATTGCAGCATGAAAGAAGGTTGTGAAGCATAGTTATGCTAATAGTAGTTAACAGCAATTCAGCGACATACAAATTAGTTGATGATGAAGCCCTTGAAGTCTTCTGCTAAAATCATGTCTAGAAAAGTACAGAGCAGCAGTGCAGATGTCAAGCCATGTAATGAGGACATTCACACAGATGTGTTTCAGCAAGACATTTGTTATGTCCCACACAAAAGGCTGAGTGTAAAAAGAAGAGACATGAGCTAAAATGTCAAACAGAGCTGGTGTTGTAGGCAAACTGGCTGGCTGACTGGAAAGGGACCCCTCTTATTGGCAAAATAATAATAATTGCTTAGAAAAAAAGTTGCAATGATGTTTCTAAAGAAACTGCTAGCTCAGGTAGCAGGAAAAGACAATTTAGTGTAATAAATCATCTTTTTCAGGCTGTCTGAACTTGTAGTTCATAAGCTTCATTGTTGGGGGGTTCCAAAATTTGAATACAGCTTACACTTTTTCATAGCTTGTCTAGTCTGCTCCCACTGCGTACTGTGATAGGTTTTGTGTCTGTCTCCCATCATAAGGATACAGAATGCATGTCAACACCTCCAATATTACACTAGTTTCATAAGAATGAAGTTAGAAAAAAGGACTCCAGTGACAGGAGCACACATTTACACTGCATGTAACACATTAAATATTATCAAAAAACTTAAACCTCTGAGTTATGCTAACAAGAAACCTGCTATATGGTTCCCTCAAAAACTACTACCACACAAGGAAAGAACCAAGACAGATGCAAATAGAAGCTTTGAAAATTACTGCAAAATTAATGGCAGCTCAGTTTTTCCTAAACAGGACCAAGGGCACTGAAGGTCTGTAAATGTGAATTCAATACTATTAACAAGCAACTGATTTGTGGCCTGAATATTATGGCAAACCTAATTTATAAATACTAAGATAATTTTAAGTTGTCACAGTTATGAACTTTTGCATTAAAAGAAAAATTGCGGAATCAGTAATTATTGCTGCTTGCAAGGTGAGAAAATGATTTTGTTGTCCCCATTACAAAACAAATTGCCATCTGATGAGTCTTGAACAAAAGTGATAAAAAAAGGTAATAAAATGCTGGCATGTACTTCCAGGAAACATCAAGTAGAAAAATAATGACGTCAAAATCCATCCCCTTTGGCATCACTATCTTACCCTACACATACGTCCCGCGTTTAACTACTTCCTCATGCTTCTGGAAGACTTACTCACTTCCTCCTTTTGCCATATGTTTGGTTGGCACTATACATTGTAATCTTCACCAGATTACCAAAATCTGTACAACTCCTACTACGAATTTCAACTGTAAATTGATTACAGTGCTCATTTCCTCAGCATTAAATATATATCAAAACAAAGCAAACGAGTATAGTACAAACCTTTAAGATGTACTGCAAAAAATATCAAATTACTTAATAATGAACACTTTAAGATTATTTGCAAGTGCCATCATAATAAACAAACTTCTATACAGAAACCCCAAACAGCATGCTAAATTGTACAAATCAAGTGTCCTTGATCGTCCAAGCAGCACAATCCACTGAATCAAACCATGATCAGTTCAACAATATCTTTTTAATATGTGAGGAACAATAGCTAAGCATATCAGCTATGAAGGCAAACAGCAAACCTGAGCTATGGCACAAGTGTCCCCTTTAATACCAGCCTCATTCTGTGGAAGTCACAGGACAAACTGGAACTCTGATGGTCACTGTTCAACATGTTATTAATGCATCTTGCAAAAAGGTAACCATGAAAAAAAGAATTCCAATAAAAAACAAAACAAAACACAATATAACACTGGAAATTCAGTGTCCCTGCAATAATACATGAAACAATAGAGTTAATTGCGTAACAAGCACTACAAGTGCAACAAAATAATAAACTACAATAGTGATCTCAACCATAGTGATTATATAGGTTCACAGGTAAGTACTAGGCTAGCTACATTAGTTACAAAGTTGACAATAAGGTCTCTGTGGCAGACAAAGAACAAGACAGCAAAATATAAATTGACAGTTCATAAACACCACCATTTTTTTAAACAATACAGCTTTATTAACACCTTCCACATTTTGCATTTCTTGTGCAGTCCTCATGCATGGTGAACTTACTGCCCCCTAACAATTGGTATGTTTTCTCATAACTTCCAAACACAATTTCCCACCAACCTTTACCAGTTTATACAAAGGGCTCATCCTATTTCCAGGGGTAACCACATATGTTTTCAACATAAATATCATTCACATTTCCATCATTAAAAAGTACAGTTGTGTACACTTACAATAAATGTAGATGTTCAAGTGTATTCACTGTTGCAGTCATCACATTTGGGTTATCTGCCTGCAGGTAGCCCTTAGCCGGCCTGAATACCAGAGTCTTGGGATTTCTGCGTCGGATGCTGTCGCTTCTTCCATGACGTCAGGTGTATGAAACATGCATCCGACGCCATTACATCAGCTTTTCTTGCCCCAGATGTCAGGTGCCCCCAAAATAGGAAGCAATTACATGGTATGCAATACCCCCGGCAAAAAACAAATACCAATGATACAAGATATGCCAGACAAAAAAGATAGAAGTCAGGGGGCTGGAGGGAGGGTAACCAGAACTGCAACAGTGAATACACTCGAACATCTACATCTATAGTAAGTGTACACAACTGTACTATATTCTTCGTGTTTCACTGTTACAGTCATCACATTTGGGTTGATTCCCAAAGCTAAGGAAGGGTGGAGGTAGTTATGAAGTATTAGGGCTGGCAATCAGGCCCTGTAAGACTTCTGTGGCAAATCCAGCTCTGGATTTAGAAAATATAGGCAAGTGGTAGTGCTTGGTGAAAGTGTGCAGAGAGCTGCAGGTTGCAGCTTCCTGGATGTCCCTGGTAGGGACTCCCCCTGAAAAATGCTGTAGAGGTAGATGTAGCCCTAGTGGAAAGAGTTCTGATCACCTAATGGGTAGGTTTCCCATAGTGCTTGTAGCAGAAATGGATGCAGTGTGCTATCCATTTAGAAATAGTTTGCTTTGTATGAATCCCTCTCAATATTTAAAGCTGCAAGAATATCAGTAGGTAAACTAAAAAGTACAGTTTTGTACCTACCATAAATGTAGATGTTCGAGGATTCCATTGCTGCAGTCCTGACTATTGGGTATAGTCCGCGTCCAGTCGGCCCGAATACCAGAGTATAAGGCTGACGTCGGTCAGGGCGCATTAGACTGACGTCAGTACGTCAGGGTACTAATGCGCATGACCGACGTCATATCCTCAGTCTTTTCTTGCCCCAGATGTCAGAAGACCCTAAAAAGACAAGTCCCAAAACAACCTGCACCAAAAACATGTACAATATATACAACAATATATACAAAATATAAGCATGTAAACTCACCTACACAACCACCCCTGAATACAGAGGGAAGGAGGGAGGTAAATTGGACTGCAGCAATGGAATCCTCGAACATCTACATTTATGGTAGGTACAAAACTGTACTATGTTCTTCGTCTTCCATTGCTGCAGTCCTGACTATTGGGTAGAATCCCAAAGCAGAGGTAAGGGAGGCTGGCAAATTATAAAGTAGTAGGAGCTGACAACATGCCTTGTAAAACAGCTGTGGCAAAACCAGCCCTAGACTTAGAGTAGATAGGAAGGTGATAATGCCTAGAGAAAGTATGCACTGAACTCCAAGTAGCTGCTTCCAGAATATCCTTAGTTGCCACCCCTTAGAAATGCTGTTGAAGTGGCAGTAGCCCTAGTGGAATGAGGCCTAATCCCAGCTGGAATCTCCTTGCCATGATGGGAATAACAAAATGCAATGCAAAAGCCAATCCACCTAGAAATAGTTTGTTTTGACACAGGCTTGCCCTGAGAACTCAAAGCAAAAGAAACAAACAACTGCTGAGACTGCCTAAAATCCTTAGTCCTGCTTAAATAATAACGCAATTGCCTGTGTACATCTAAAGTGTGCAAAATCTTTTCCCCTTTATTTTGAGGATCTGCAAAAACGTAGGCAAATGAATAGTTTGGTTTAAAGCCACACTAGAAACCACCTTAGGCATAAAAGAAGGATTAGTACGTAATGATACCCTATCCTTATGGAAAATCAAAAAGGGCTCTACTGCCATAAGGGCCTGCAACTCAGACACCCTTCTGGCAGAAGTAATAGCCAACAGAAAAGCAGTCTTCCATGACAAATATTTCAATTCAGCAGTAGCTGCAGGCTCAAAAGGTTGTAGAGTAAGTTTTTCCAACACAAAATTGAGATCCCAAGCAGGAGTAGGAGCTCTACGTGGGGGTCTTATATTCTTTGCCCCTCTAAGAAACTGCTTGAACAAAGGATGCGAAAACAAAGGTGGGTCACAATCATAGTGAGCTGAAATTGCTGCAGCATGAATCTTTATGGAAGAGAAAGACAAACCTTTGTCCAATAATTCAGTAAGATATTGAAGAGCCACACTCAAATTAGGCTCTGAAATCTCCAAATTCTTTGCTGTACTCCAAAATAAAAATCTCTTCCATTTTTCTGCGTACACTCTCCTTGTACTAGGTCTTCTAGCTTCCATAATCACATTTAAAACTTGTTGAGGAAGTTGAGACCTGCTGTGTTTCAACACAGAATATGCCAGGCTGTTAGATGAAGAGAGTGAAGCTTGACATTGAGCAGATGACCGTCCTTCTGAGATAACAGATGAGGAATCAGAGGTAAAGGCCATGAAGGCTTCTTTACCAGACTCCGTAGTAGTGGGTACCAGTGTTGCCGAGGCCAATCTGGAGCTATCAAAATCATCCTTGGCCTGTCTTGTCTGACCTTTAATAGTACCTTTGGAAGAAGAGGTAGAGGTGGAAAGGCATACACATGAAGGTTTTTCCAACTGAAAGACAGAGCATCCACTTTCCAAGCTGTGTGATGAAACCCCTTTGTGCAATACTTTGGCAGCTGGTGGTTTAGTGGAGAAGCGAACAGATCTATGTCTGGAGTTCCCCATGACACTGTCAGTTTCTGAAATACATGAAGATCCAGTTTCCACTCGTGGGGATCCATGATTTGTCTGCTTAACACATCTGCTAAGGAGTTCTGTGCTCCTGGCAGAAACCTTGCCTGAAGAGTTAGTTGCAAGCTTAGCGCAGTCTCCCATAAAATCATTGCTTGCCTGCATAGGGGATAAGAATGTGTTCCCCCTTGCTTGTTGATGTACCACATGACAGTTGTGTTGTCTGTTAGAATCAACACCTGCCCTGGAAGAAGTAACTCCTTGAAAGCCATTAATGCAAACTGGACTGCTAACATCTCCTTCATGTTGATATGTAGATGCTGTAGTCTGGCAGGCCACTTGTCTTGTATCCACTTTCCATTTAGATGAGCTCCCAAGCAATGTCCGAGGCATCTGTCGTTAAAATCTGACTTGCCTCTGGCGGGTCACAGAGAGTCCCTTGTTTAGGTGACATTCCTGAGCCCACCACAAGAATTCTTTTGAAGGCAAGGTATTATTTGAATGACAGTGTCCAAATCCTGGCAGTGCTGTGTCCATACATTTTGAGATACCATTGTAGCTTCCTCATATGCAGTTTGGCATTGGGAAGCACCAGAATACAAGATGCCATGAACCCTAATGCTTGAAGGACTGTCCTTGCAGTCAGCACGGACTGATGAGATAGTTGATGGAAGTAAAGTGACAGACTCTTTTGTTTGTCCGGGGTTAAAAGGCCATCTGGGCTGCTGTATTCAGTCTCACACCCAGAAAGCACATGTCTTGAGAGGGTACTAGACTGGACTTTATTTCGTTCACAGAATACCCTAGGCATCTTAGCACTGCTATAACATATTCCAGATGCTGTAGAAGGTCTTCCTTTTCTTGAGCCAGAATCAGGCAGTCGTCCAAGTAAGGATAGATTTGAATTCCTTGAAGCCTGAAGTAAGCTATCACTGGAGCCAGAACCTTTGTGAATACTCTGGGCGCAGTAGATAAGCCAAAGGGCAATGCAGAGAACTGATAATGAGAATTTCCAGCTCGAAACCGCAGATACTTCCTGCAACTTAGCCTTATAGGCACATGAAGGTAAGCTTCCTTGAGATCTAAAGTTACCATCCAGTGATCTTTGCCCAGCAGAGGTAAAAGCTGTTGTAACGTCAACATCTTGAACTTGGGAATGTCCAAAAACGTGTTGAGGAGAGATAAATCCAAAATTGGTCTCCACGTGTTCCCTTTCTTTGGTACAAGGAACAGGCGAGAATAAAATCCTAGGCCCCTTTCTGATACAGGGACTGGCTGAATGGCCCCTATGTGAAGTAACTGTAAAACTTGCTTGTGAGCCTCTTTTCTTTGTAGAGGAGGAACGTCTGGCATGCCTTTGAAAGGGGGCATTGTATGGAAATAAAATCTGTAACCGTGGTGAATGATATCCAACACCCATTTGTCTTGAGTAATGAAATCCCAATTTTCTTTGAAAAGAGACAGTCTTCCTCCCAAAGGAGCTGCCAAACGTGAATCTGCTGGCAGCTGAAAAAACAGGTCATTGGGTCTGTTTACGAAAGGACTGACCCCTGCCCTCACCAGAAGTCTGAGCAGGTGAACTCCCTGTTCTAGGCCTAATAGAACCTTGAGCCCTGCCCCTACCACGTCTAGACCTACCCCTAGACTGAGAATCATAAGCAGGATATGTCCACCCCTTAGCAGGCCAATTTCTACTAAACTTCGGTGGCTGCACCTGCAAAAAATCTTTAACAGTTTGCATAGACTTAGCTTTGTCCTCCATTTTCTTTAAAACTGCTTCCACAGGCGAACCAAACAACACATCAGACTGTAAAGGAGCATCCAAAATCCTTGTCTTAACATGCTCAGCTAAATTCTGATCCTTCAACCAGGCATGCCTGCGAAGAACAGAACTGGTAGCAGCCACCCTCGAGGAGGCCTGTACAGCATCAAAACCACATTGCAAAGAATGCTTACCCACTTGTTCAGACACATGAACCAAATCCAGCAACTCTTTACACTCAATACCTTCCGCCAAAGCATCCACCTTAGATTTCAATTGTGAAAGGAGATAATTCTGATATTTTAGCATGTGAAACTGACAATTCAAAGCTCTCATGGCTAGAGTGGAAGAAGTATACACTTTCTTTCCCCACCTATCCAAAGCCCTTGCTTCTTTATCAGTGGGAACAGGATTTTTAACCACAGAAGCCTTTACACCCATAGGCCCTTGAGAAATAGTTTCTGGGTCCGCCCTAGGACTCTTAAACAAATATTTATGAGCTTGGGCACCCTATAATACCTATCAGGCTTAACAGGAGCAGGAGGCAAAGAGTCAGGGTTCAGGGAAGCCTCTGCAAAACATCTTCCACCACATTCAACACAGGAGGAATAGCTAAAGGCCTATGCTGGGGTAAAACAAGAACTCCCTAAGCCTTTTCCTGGAGTCAGAGTAATCCTGGCCTTCCCATTTAAAGTGCTCCCTCATGGAATGCAAAGTCTCTGAAAATGAGAAATCCTCAGGTGGAGACGCTGTAGGAGTGGAATCATCCACATCAGAATCAGAATAAGTAGGATACTCCTGCAAATCTTCCACAGAAGATTCTGAAGCCTCTGAACACTGTTCAAAACTATCAAACTCGGTTCCACCCTAGGCCTCTTATCAGGCGGGGCATAGAACCCTAATCATAGTAATCAAATCTTCTGCCATTTTAAGCATATGTTTCTTAGGTACAGAACCCGAAATGCTAGGAGAAGCCCCACTGAAGCTGAAGTAGGCCTACCTCTCAAAGAAGTTTTGGCAACAGAAGGAGAGGCCCTAACTACCTTGGGAAGAGAGGGAAGAACAGTCACCTGAGAAGCCCCTCAGCCTGGCCTACCTCCTGAGAAGGCACATCCTGTAAGAGTATAGTTTCTGCCTGGGACTCCATGGAAACTCCTGGCAAAACCTCCGGCTCCACTGAGCCTTCTAAAGAACCGGCGTCCGGGACTGGCGGTTCCTCAACCCTAGGCTTCACTGTTTTATCCTTGCGCTTCTTGGAGGAAGCGGCGGAGCATCCGGCGGCATTTTATAATTGCAACGCTTCCCAAACACTAACCTGGCACAGTCTAACCTCCTCTTAATAGTGCGTTTGTTAAACCTAGCACAAGAGCGGCAACCAACAACGTCGTGCTCAGGCCCTAAACAAGGTATACACAAGGTATGATAATCCCTATGAGGTATCTGTTTCCCACAAGAAATACAGTTATTCACTTTTTCTGACATCCGGTAAAATACTGAGGCAAGAAAAACTAAAATGTTCTAGCGGGTACTTAGCCAACTCTGTTTCGGTCTGAAACTCCGGTTTCGGAAATATTTCAGAACGCCAACCTGCACTCGCAAAACTGCTTCTGCATCGGACCATGCGGCAAAAAAGACTGAGGATATGACGTCGGTCATGCGCATTAGTACCCTGACGTACTGACGTCAGTCTAATGCGCCCTGACCGACGTCAGCCTTATACTCTGGTATTCGGGCCGACTGGACGCGGACTATACCCAATAGTCAGGACTGCAGCAATGGAAGACGAAGAACATCTAGGAGGAAGAAGGTGAGCGTTATATGTCTGTGTTGTCTGTTCACTCAGAACAGTGTAAACTTAGTGTAGGCTTTATTGAATCTAGCCCATAGTCTTCCACACAGGCATTCTATTCCTCGGTTGTGCTGCCATTCTTGGTAGTCTGCAGATTTCAGTCCAATCCTTTTCTGTAATCACCTTTCCTGTTATTTTCTGTTGTACCTTCGAATGTCTTGCCTTAACTCCCTCCTATTCTTTATTAATGTTGTGTACAATCTGCGTATCAATTTATTATCCATCCCTTCTTTCCAATGCTTCTGTCAATATTTTGACTGTTTCCTGCATTTCCAATTGTTTTTCTTTTTTTATTTCTGCATCATATTCCCAAAGACATCCTGTAGTTCTCTGTATTTCATGATGTCCTTCATATCTGTTGTAGACTTCTTCACAAAGACTACCAGCTCATTCTGCTACCTCTATTTTTCAGTTATTCCCAAAAATAAACCCTTCTCTTTCCCATCATTTCTTTGCCATAGTAATATCTCTTATAAACTTCAGTCTAGCTTAGCTGACAAACCCTAAGCTCAAATTGACAAATCTGGTACTCTTTGGCCTTCAGTATTCCCAACATATTACCATATGCTAATCCAAAGAAACTTTTACACCTCTCTGCTTCTAATGCCTATGACCAAATATGGGTCTTAAAATCACGAAGAGGCATTGCATGGAACGCCTCTTCATCTACACAAAGACCAAACGCACTAAACCGCGAATGGTCATAACAGCGATTTCTTTCCCTGGGAAAAAAATTGCTAGTACCAAACACACACACACACTATTTAAAAACATTACTAAGTGGGGGGCTTCACCCTACATGCCCCCCAACTAAATATACCAACCCCAAGATCGCACTACATGGGGTAAAGGGCAATGCTATGGCTCTGGCCAAGCGATTTTTTTCCCTGGGGAAAATATCGCTAGCCTGAGCCTTTGCTATTTTCAGACTTCGGTCTTTATGTGTCACTGAAGAGCATTCGATGCAACGCCTCGTCACGATTTTAATATAGACCTACCAAATATTTATCCTCCACACAACTGGGTCCTTTAGCATCAACCATTACTATTGTTCTGGATAAGATATACCAGTCTCTGTATGCAGCCTTTCCTGCACATGTGACAATAGCAGCTCTTCCTCCCCTACTGGGACATGCATCTTCTGCCAGTCTTCTCTTCAGTCTTTGTCTTCCCAAATATATCTCTGGGGCACCACCCTCAAAGTGTGTGTAATAGGCCACTATGTGTCCACACTCTACACTGAGATGCACATCACCTCCGTTATAGCCTCATCCCCCTTCAAACCCAGGTTTGCATTATAATGTGCCATCCAGAACACCAGCAACACAGGGGCGACACTCCTGCCTAGCATATATTCGCCATCCCTTCCTACAAACAAAACTGAACAGCTACAGCCTCTTCATCTCCTTTCCCTCACTGGCACTTCCGGTGCCAGAGCCAATAATCAAACCCACATCTCCTGGGTCATAGGCATGGCTCCTTTCCTCTAGACTATGGAGCTGATGAAAAATAACCTATTTTAATTGCTGTAGAGGGAGACAGTCATTCTCCAATGTATGAGGGACAGCATTTGGAGAGGTGTAAATGCTTTAAACACCAGGTGAGGGCAACAGTGTAAAGCTGTGAGCACAGAACAAAACTTTCTGGTTATATCCCTGTACTCCGTGTGCTGTCTTGAAATATCAAAAATGGAAAGTGAATCCAAGCAGCGATGCAGAGAGAGAAAAGCCACTGTCTCTTGAATCTTCCAGCATCAAAGGAAAGCATGCCACCTTTAAAGCCACAAACAATACATACACGTCAGCCATGGATCTGTTCCTCAGATGGAAAACTGCAACACACAATCTTAAGATCAAACAATAAAGAAAATTTGTACATGAAAACAGGGTACTTTAGATTAGTAAATCATACTGAAAAATGCATGCAACAAGAAGGAAAGTGGAGAACCTCGAGTCATAAGAGAAGCAGAGTATAACTATCAAGTATGAAGTGAGCTACAAAAAAATCTCAGGAGCACAACAGCAGGAACAACAAGAGAAATGTGCAGCATACTGAGAACCTCGAGAAGTACAGTGAGCGGCACTACTGCCTCTCAGAAATCACATACTAAGAGCCTCAGGAAGCAAAGTGGGTGGCATTACGGTCTCTCAGAAATCAGTACTCCGGTTGTGTTCGGTTCTCATCTGAGGTGTTCTCTATACACAGTCTGCATATCCTTCCCTGTGCTTGTGAGTTTGGCCCTGGTACAACCATCTCCTCCCACATCCCAAAGATACTCAAGTAGGCAGACTGGAGACTAAATATTCTGTAGGTGTGAAAGAAAGGCATGGCAATATGCTTCTTTTCCCTACTTGCCTCATAAACCTGTGGATGTTGATAACTGATGACTGGGGTTGCTACAGGAGTCAGATGCGACAGTACTGGGTGGACTAATGAGCTCAGGAGGCAGACATAAAAGAAAGGAAAGTAAAAGAAAGGACTTAAAAAATGTTGATCTGAGGCAAAAAAGGAAAAGGTGTGGACATTCTCTCTCTGAATGTTTAAAGAAAATTGTGAACTTCAGATTTAGACACCAACTATCAAGTTAAAACACAAACAGATGTTCTGTTCAAAAAAAGAAGTTATGTCTTACCATAACGTTCCATCTGTGTTGTTGATCTTCGTTCATTCATTACTGATGGGTTATCGGTTCCATCCTCTGAACCGAGCCAGCCAAATATCAAGCTCGCGTCAGCTAAAAACTCTCGAGCCAAGGTACTACCCAGAATGCTTTGCTCCCTGTTACCTCAGATTGAGTTTGCAAGTTGATAGACAAATGTAGAGGCTACCTCTGGTCATAACAGACCTACAATAAAGGAGTATATGAGATCAACCAGGAACCTCTGGAGGGGGACGGAGGGTGGGGAGTAATGAATGAACGAAGATCAACAACACAGATGGAACGTTATGGTAAGACATAACTTCTTTATCTGATGTTGTTAATCTTCATTCATTTCTTACTGATGGGACAGAGTCCCCAGCTACCTGCATTCCTGGGTGGCCCTCATGGAAGGACATTCCTGAGCACCATGGAACCAAAAGAAGCTCTACCTCTGGAGGCCAAGCCCAATTTGTAATGATTAATAAAGGTATGAGGTTTGGCCGAAGTCGCAGCTGAGCAAATATCACTGATGGAAGCCTTAGCTTGAAAAGCTGCTGAAGTTGCCATAGACCTTGTAGAATGTGCTTTCACTCTGTGAGGCAAGGTGACATTGTTTTTGTTGTAGATAAAGGTAATACAATTTCTCAACCATGAAGCCAATGTAACTTTTGAGATGGGATGACCTCGTCTTGGTCCAGAAAAAGCCAGAAATAGTTGGTCTGATTTACGGGTAGATTTTGTTCTGTCCAGATAAAATCATATTTGCCTTTGAACATCCAAGGAGTGCAGGCAATACTTTCCCTTGTTAGAGTGGTTAGGAAAGAATACTGGAAGGTCAACAGATTGGTTGATAGACTGCTCTGACACCACTTTTGGTAAAAAGGAAGAATTAGTTCTCAGTGATACCCTATCCTTATGGAAGATAAGATAGGGAGGTTTGATGCATAAGGCTTGAAGTTCTGACAAGCATCTGGGCGATGTGATTGCAATCAGAAACAAAGTTTTCAAAGACAGATGTTTTACATAACATGAAGATGCAGGTTCAAATGGGGGAGCTGTTAGAGCTTGCAGAACCAAGGCCAAATCCCAAGGTTGTACCGGTTCTCTAAAGGGAAGTTTTAAGTGAAGAACCCCCTTCAAGAAAGTTTTACAGAGTCTACGTGACATAAGTGAAGAATCCTGAAAAACCAATGTGGAAATTTGAAATGGCAGCTAAATGCACATGAATAGTAGAGGCGGACACCCGACAGTAGAAAAGATGTGATAAGTAAGCCAAAACCACCGGAACTGGGGCTGACAAGGGGTCTAATTGTTTATTCGCTGCCCATAGAGAAAACCTTTTCCATTTATTGAGATAGATTAGTCTGGTGGATGATTTATGAGATGCCATAAGAATACTGCGCACAGGGGACAAGAGGTTTTCCTGTCTGGCAATCAATGGAAGTGGAGAAACCAAGCTGTCAGTTTCAAGGATGTTAGATTGGGGTGCATCAGACCCTGCGGATGGGAGATCAATGTTGGGGATGGATTGAGGATCCACAGTTGATCTAGCAGGTGAGGCCAGAGGCAAGGGAACCAGACTTGTAGAGGCCAATATGGAGCAATGAGGATCACTTTGCTTTTCAACTGTCGTGCTTTCTTCAGAAATTGGGAGATGAGGGGAAGAGTAGGATAAGCATAAAGTATACCCGAGGGCCAAGCGTGGACTAGAGCATCTCTCAGTGACTGTCCCCGAGGGGGGATCAAGGCAAAATAGTTGCTGCACTTGTAGTTGGTTGGGAAGGCGAACAGTTTGCAGCAAGGCTGGCCCCAGCGGTTGAAGATTCTTGCTGCTATCATAGGGTTGAGGGACCACTCGCGAAGTTGTAGAATGCACCTGCTCAATTTGTCCGCTATCACGTTGGAGCTCCCGGGAATGTGCGCTGCAATTAGAAAGCGGTTGGAAGCTATCGCCCATTGCCATATTCTCAAGGCCTCTCGGCATAACGGATAAGACCTGGTGCCCCTTTGCTTGTTGATGTACCAGACCACTGACATGTTGTCTGATTGGATCACAATAGTCCCTGACATAAGGATGGAATGAAATGCTTGCAGTGCTAGTAGCACTGCCTTCAGTTCCATGACACTGATATGCAAAAGGGCCTCTGTCTCTGACCAGGTGCCTTGGACCAACTTTCCCTGACATAGCCCCCCCCCCCCAATCAGGGAGGCATCCATGGTCACCGTGGCTTTCAGCTGATGGGGGCTGAAGGGGCTAGACCATTGTTGGGGATTTTGAGATGTCCACCAGAGTAAATCTTGCTTGCATCTCTGAGTTGCACTTATTTGAAAAGACAAAGGATGTTGTAGAAGGTACCACTGAGTGAAAAGTAACCAGTGAAGGAGCCTCATGTGGAACCTGGCTAGAGGAACAATGGTGATTGAGGCTGCCACTGACCCCAAGAGTTGGAGTATAGATCGAGCGGGAGATTTGTGGTGACACAGCAGCGGTTGAACCTGTTGCCTTATTCTTTGAAGCCTGTGGTCCGGAAGAGATGCTGTGGAATTTCTCGTGTCCAACAGTATCCCTAAGAATTCCAAAGACTGAGCTGGGGTTGTGTTGGACTTCTCCCAGTTCATAGTGATTCCCAAGCATTGTGCTGTGAGGAGAGTGTAGTGCAAGGCTTCGTCCAGTAGACGCTTGGGGGAGGCGGTGAGGAGCCAGTCGTCTAGATATGAAAACGCCTGGAATCCTTGAAGTCGCAAGTGAGCGATAACCACTGCCATGCATTTGGTGAACACTCTGGGGGCTGTAGAGAGACCAAAGGGCAGAGCTCGAAATTGATAGTGACTGGCTCCTATGCGAAAGTGGAGGTATCTTCTTGCACGTTTGTCCATTTTTATTTGGTAATAAGCATCTTGAAGATCTACAGAGCACATCCAATTGTCTTCTTCCAGGAGAGGAGGGATAGACTGAACCGTGACCTTCCGGAATTTCTCTGTTTTACAGTGTGCTGAGATCCAGAATTGGTCTCCAGTCCCCTGTCTTTTTTGGCACTAAAAAGAACCTTGAATAAAAAACGAATCCTATCTGGTCTGGGAGGACCATCTGGATGACTCTTTTGTAGCAGCTTTTGAATTTCGTGTGCTGCTGCTTCCCTTTGACTGGATGGAACATTGGGTGATACTCTGGATGAGGTTGGACAAAGATGGAGGGGGATGCGATAGCCTCTGGATATTATTTGTTGTACCCAACAATCGGTGGTTATATTTCATCAGGCTGAGGGGTACAAGGAAAAACGACTCCCAACCGCTTCCAGAAGTGAGCAGTCGGGCAACGTTTCAGGAGCGCTGATAGGGATGGCCAAAGAAAGAATCCCTGGAACCCTGGTTTCGCAGACCTCCTCTGCCCTGAAGGGGGTGCGCCTTCCATTGGAGTTTTCCCCTCTGCCTCTACGGAAGAATTCGGCACGTGCGTCACGGAAAGAGCCCTGTGATTTCCTGTGCCACATCTTCCCGTTCCTCTGATTTCTGGAGTAGAATCGTTGAGGAGTGGAGTGTCTGACACCAATGGCAGATAGGTGCCATCTTGTTCGCACCTTGCCAGCATATCTTTCACTTTAGGGCCAAACAAAGAAGCGGCCTCGATGGGCGTGTTCATGAAGGAAGCCTTAAAGTAGTCCGCAAAGTCACAAGGGCACATCCAGGCATGTCGTCTGGTGACTATACCTGCGCCTGCCTCTCTAGCCGCTCCTTCCATTGCGTGAGAAATAAGACGCATGGAAGAATTGGAAATGGACTCTACGGTGGGTATCTGAGAAGCTACGTTATCACAGACCTCATCGGAAACAGCTCCTGCTAAGGTTTCAGAGAGTTGGTTGATAAGATCCCTCTGGAGCCTCATAAAGTGTGCCAAATAGTTCAAAGACCTTACGGCGAAGATCGATGAAGCAAACACATGCTTCCCTAGTCTGTCTATCACCCGGGACTCCTTGTTGGGCGGATGGACAGTTTGTCTCTCTTCTGCCAAATCCTTCTTAGTTGCAGCTGCCACCACCATGGCAACTACTGGAAGACCTCATGACCAATGGGGATGCTCAGCTGGGGGCGATAAGATTTTATCAGGCCTCCACGGTATCGCTTCCAGGGTAAGGGCCTTCCATGCGAGCTGGACGAGCTCATCGGCTGGCGGGGTAACCCAGGAGGTAGGGGCTGTGCACAAAAGGCCTGCAGGAATACGGATTCCTCAGAGGAAGGATTAGAGGATTTCCAGTCACCCCTCTAAGGATCTCGAGGATGTCACCAAAGGACACCTCATCAGAGGGTGATCGTGGAGACTCTTCCCTGTCATCAAAGTCTGTATCTTCAGTCAACGACTCCTCAGTGGAGTCCATGTGCTTCCTCTTGCACAACGCTTTGCGGGGTACTTCCTCAATGGGAGGTTCTGGGGAAGACAGGAAAGAGGGGGGGGGGTCTCCTGAGGAGGAGAAACCTGAGGCCCTTGTGCCTGGTGTCCGGAAGTTGTGGCTTGTGAGAGTTGCGGCACAGAGGTGGGAAGAGGACTCTGACATGTGGGGTTTGCCAGTGGAGGCAAGCGCCCTCTCCATGGCCTGGAAGGCCAGCCCACCCAAGGAGAGATGGAAGCCCGGAACCAAGCACGACAACCTTGGATCCTGGGTCACACCCCAGCCCGATGAGTCAACCTCCAGACTAGGAGTCTCAAGAGGACTGTGAAGCGTGAGAGAGGGAAGATTCCTGGAAGGTGCCATAGAAAAAAATCGGAGTGGAACCAAGAATACCCTCCTCCATGGCACAGCCACTGGCCTGAGAAGATCCCGATGCCCAGTACACAGAGAGCCACAAGGACGACTCTGGTTCCAAAGTGAGATCCACTACTGGAGTCGGAGGAAGGGAAGCTGTTGTTAGAGTAATGGGCTTCGATACTTGGGTGGAAATCGAAAGAGGAGTGTACATTGGAGTTTGTGGAGCTATACATTCACCTGAAGAAGGGAATATGGAGTTCGACAGTTGAGAGAGACCTCTGGCTACAAGCAACTGGTCAACAAGCCGCAACACATCTTGCTCAGAGGGGCTCCTGGTCGACCTCATAGGGAAACCTGAGGGCAATTCTGGCCTTTCTAGAAAATAACTATATTGGCTAACAACGAATGGATCCAAGGAAGGAGAATACTTGGTTCTTGCTAGTTCGAGAGGTGCAGAGCCCGGAACCGAGGACATCTGCATTGAAGAGAATGGTGCGGAAGTAAGTCGAGGTGTCTGCATCATAAAAGCAAGTGTCTGCACCGATGGGTACGGTGCCATCGAGGAAAGTGTCTGCACCAGTAACAATGACGGTGCCGAAAAGGACTGGACCGAAGAATATGTGGGTGCTGAAAGTGTCTGCACCATGGAGGACAGTAATGTCATACTCGGGGCTGAAGGGGATTGTACCAACGGTGCCGAAGGGGACTGTACCTGCATGGACTGTGCCGGTAAGGGCTGCGACGGAACTGTCGGAGCCGTAACTCTGGTGCCGGTGTCGATAAGGAGGACATAGCTGGAGCAAAAATCAACTGGGCCAGTGCCAAGCCTGGAGCCGACAGGGTCACAGGTGGCAGCGACGAAGTAGCAGTCATTTTCACCTTCTTATGAGTCGACTCCCTACGATCTCCAGAGGGATATGAAGTGAGCGACCTCGATGAGGAAGAACACCTCTTATGGGCTTTAGCAGGAGGGGGTGAGACCTCCAACCCAGAAATAGCCTCACAGAAAGGAGAGTAGAGAAGACCTTTTAAGATTAATTTGCTCTTTCTCTCGTTAAGAGTCCTGGTCGAAAAACTTCTACAAATCCCACACTGGAGATCCACAGTAAGGTGGGACACATTCAAATAGAAGACACATAAGTTATGGCCATCAGAAAGCAGTAACTTACGGCCGCAATCCTTACACTGCTTAAAACCAACCCTACTTTTCTTATCTGACATGATGTGGAGAAGAACAGTACCAAAAAGAAGAGGAAAGGCTACCCAAAAGGGTAAGACAAGAGAAAGAAGGAATACCAATGATGGTAATGAAGTATTACCTCAAAGGTAAGAAAAGGGTAATATAGAGAAATAGACTAAAGGGAGAGAGACTTAAGAATACGATAGGGTAGGAGAATAACACCAGAAACTGTTTGAAAAACTTTAAAGTATAAACGATATAATAAACATTCAAAAAATTAGACACTTAGCTGAAGAGATTGGTTTGACACGGCTGTACAGCAATGCGGCAAATGAGATCTGAGGTAAGAAGAAGCAGAGCATTCTGGGTAGGACCTTGGCTCGAGAGTTTTTGACTGAAGCGAGCTTGATATTTCCCTGGCTCGGTTCGGAGGACGGAACCGATAACCCATCGGTAAGGAAGAAACGAAGATTAACAACATCAGATCAGCGTGTTTAAGCTCATTCTACCTACTGAACTTGTATTAGCAAGCTCATAACATATAGCCAGAATACTGAAGAACAGTTACTTGCAACGGATAGTAGTTTTGGAAACTAAAGTAACTGGTAGTCACAAAATTTGAGGTATCACAAGAGGGAAAGGAAAAAGGATTTTTTTTTTGCTTTGTAGAAAAAAAAAACACAGACAAAGAGGGACAGGGACAAAATGGACTAGTTCCAGCCAACATAAATCTCATTAAAACAGAAGGAGATTTTTTTTTCCTTTTCTACACTGTCTGAAAGTAGATGAACAGAACTTATATGTAATGGTAGCATCTTCAAGGAGAAAGCCACAGAGACAAAAGGTGGGCAATAATGGTCATTACCAGTTCACTCTTGAAAGCAGTATTAAATGTGCAACTCAAGCACCAAGCAATGTGGCTTAAGTTAGGACAAGTCCTCCCAAGTCTAAATTTGCACCAGTGGGAGAACATCATTTTATGGGTTCATCCCAGACCTTTGATGCAAAGTTGCTAATAAATGAGTGAAGTGTGTGCAGGCCACATTAGCTAAGTTTTTATCCCTGGTATATTTCAGGCAGTGAATGGAACGGCACTATATTATATGGTAGCACAAGGCTATACATCCTCATTAAACATCTGTCCAACTGCAAAATGAGACACCCCATAAAAGGGTGATGGGCATTTAACTTAAGAGCTGTACAGTACAATGTAAAAGTATGAAAATGAAAGGAGCTCAGAAAGTACTGAAATTAAAATGCAAGCTGACCTCAGAACGGACCACTGATTCATTTATGCTTACATGTACGAACCTTGAGGTTTGAAATGCTATGTGTAAAGCTGTGGTTTTAATGAAAATGCAGTACATGTTAGAGGCCAGTTACATGACGGTGTACAACAGTCTGGGAAAAGCAGTAAAAAGTCCCTGCTTTAAATTAATTCCAGAAAAGATTCCAACATTACATAAACAGCAGCATATTTATACATGAGTTAAAAATCAGGAACAAATCAAAATACCTCTCAGGCAAGCACATCTGGACACAATTCCAGGTCTAGTTTTTTTGTTTTGTTTTGTCTTATCCCCAACCCCATATACACAAAATCAGCCTCCTTATTTAAGCAGATTTCCACAATGAAACAAATGATACAAAGTTCTAGGGCAGCAAACAAGGGCCACTTTCACAAGCTAATCATTTTCACCCTGGCCACTCGTAAAGCAGTCACAAACTCTGAGCACAGTCTTGAACTGAATTTTAACAATTTTGAGCTCTATGACTGCACAAAGTTCTGACTTAACTTTATAACTTCATTAAACAAGAAACAGTCCTGAATACAATCTGGACAAACATTTTGAATAAACATCCAAAAGTATTTTTAGCTTACAATTACCATTTACCACAACCAACCTACACCAACAAATAATTACTAAAACAAATGCAATAACGGCCATCAAACTCATGAAGGCCACCTCAGCAGAATCAGTGTTAGTAATAAGTAACTAAACTCACACACACAGACATGGGGAAGAGAAGCACTAAATCCCTAGCAATTATATCTGAAGATTTTCATCAAAATATCTAAACTATGAAATTCTTTTATTAATAATTTTTTTCCTGGACTTGTCTTATCTCCCTCTGCTGTTACACTGCTTGTATATCCATTGTTTTCTTATGTCTGGTTGCCAAAACACCTTCTTGACAACCACCATAATTAATGCCAAGAGTTACTTATTATAGTCCTTGCCACCCATATGGAGCCCAAAAAGTACATAATTCCATTTACCCACACCTCAACCCAAAGACATCTGCTATTAACTGCTATAACTCTTGCTAGTAAATCCTAGTTTTTACATTCCCAAGATATCAGAACCCATCTCCCACATTCATTGTTCTCACATTTCCAGCACCTACAGAAGTTTCAGGAAATAATCTGGAGAGTTAGCTGGAGTACAAAAGTACCACTGGGGACATTACCATGCAAAAGTGCAAAAATACTCATCTGCGGTGGCATACACTGACATTAAGCTAAGTTTCACAACTTAAACGTTATAATTTCTTCTCAAGAACAATACCGTTTACAGAAAGTGGTTCCGATATGTGCCTTGACAGTAAAAGAAAACTCATTCTCAGAAATTCTTTGTCCACAAAATGTAAGATAATCAGTATGAATGAACTACGCACTCTCCTGTAAGTCTTTCTCAATCCCCATTCATTACATGTATCAAGCTCTAACTTACAGATAAGATGAAGTTATGTTGTTAGGGGCTTTTCGGAAATTATCTTGTAGCTTTGTAAGCAATGTATATCCATGGAAATGTACACACTTGGAATGCATAACGTAGGGTATTATGATCTGGTTGCCAAATGTAACCAGTTTATTATGTGTTCGAGACACAGATGCCAAGAAATTAACCTCTCGAGCAAAGCATCCATGTCAAGAACACACAACTTTTCATTACGATCAGAGATCTGACCGTAATTCTTTGTAGTGTACAGAGATTTATCTTCTACACGTAGAACTAGTTAGTGAAAAATTAGGAAAAAAGAAAAGGTATGTGTAGTACCAGCTTTGAAAGCTGGTGGGGAAGTGTTTGACATCTTACATATTTCCTGTGTAAGGGAAACAGTTGTAACCAGAGGCTGTAGTTTAGCAGACAGCAGGACTTCAAATATAGCTGTTTCGTGCCATAGTACTGCTGTTGTCTAGTTAGCACGGTCTGCTTTTAATGCAAACTCACTGTTAACAGCATCTATGGGATGTTTAACAATCCTCTAAGATTGGGTCTCAGCTCTTTAGTAGCACTTAACCAGGATATTATTTAACAATTTTTGAGCTCAATCATGGCGCTCCACGCATTACAAAAACTTTAAAGTACATATTGGAATTATGGGATGCTTTACAGAGCCAAAAACTTTCTTACCCACACAACTAAACCTGTACTTGCCACTAACCTCCAGGCTTCACAAAACTTGAAACATTAACAATGCTATAAAAAAGTTGCTAAATTTGCAGCGCATACCCCCTTTCAGAACCCACGACTGTATAGCTTGAAAAGCTAAAATTGGTTGAAACTACCACATCAACTAATATATACACAACTTCTTACCACCTATAAAATTATCCAGCAGTCCATCTGCCTGTCCAGCACTAAAAAACATTAATCACAACTATGTTCCCAGTCGGTAATTGCAATCCAGTGACCAAAAACTCCTGTCTGTCTATAAACCTAAAATATCTTCTGGGGATTATCTATACTCGTACAAGGTTGCTAAGGCCTGGAACTCCTTACCTGTATCCATCAGGTCTAAACCCACCACCCCATCTTTTCAAAACCACTCTGAAAGACTTCTTAGCTAAACCCTGACTCTGTTCTTGCTTACAACCAGGATAACCCATATCCCTAAATATGAACAAGTATCTTTGCATTCCTTACACCTCCTTACTCTCCCTTCTTCACTTACTTCCTTACTGCTATCTAATTCTCTTCTCTGGCTTTCTCTCTAAAGATACTGCAAAAGTCTGTTTTTCCCTCACTTCATATTGCAATACTTATTTGTAGCTTACCTTTAATTTCTCTACAAACTGTCTAAAATTTCTCTCACTATTAAATGATTGTCATATACCTTGTACCGATTCTTAACCAATGTTTTTATTATGTCTAATTTGTTATAATTATTTAAAAAGTAGATATTTTTGTTTTATTTCTGAAGATTGTAAAATTATTGTTCTTAAAATGTTTTGTAATAATTTTCATTTTTCTTCTTCTTGGGCTGCCAATAAAAATGGGCTTTTACCCAGTTGGACTTTCTCAGTATCAAACGTCAATAAATAAATAATGAATGAGAGCAGGATCTCACTAAATGTATGTTTGCCTACCTCAGTAATACCAACATTTTGCCATTCTAGAATGATTCTAAATGTAGATACATACTACAGTATTACAAGTAAGTTACATAACCAGAAAAGAATAGGGGGGCCACATCCTTTGCGTAGTTACATAAAGTAGAAAGGATGAGATTATAGATACAAGTGGAAGAAAAGATGCGTCTTTACAAAGCAGCTGGACTCATTCTCTGTGGCAGCAGTTAGGAGCTTGGTATGTCAGGATGACCCTGCAATACAGCCACTGCTACTCTGGGTCAAAGGAAATCAGTTGAGGTGGTTTGAGCTTTTTCTACAGGTTATTACCCCATGCACAGTTCACTCGGAGGAGGTCTTAAGTCAGATTAAGGATACTTTTAATACATCAGATCTCTCACCTTGCCTGAGAATGAATAAGGATCCTGCAAGATGAAATGGGAGTCATTCTGGGTAGGGAAAGTCTGGACTGTAATACTCAACTTACTGCCACAATCATCCTTGCCAGGACAAGTGGTTTAGGAAACTGATGGAAGGCTAGATGCACTTAAGTTCTATCCTGGTTATCAGACCTGAGAACAGACTTTAGTTTATGATTGCTAGCATTACCTCTTCACTAAATGAAAAGTGTAAGAAATGGTTTTAGTTTATTTACTTATTTTAATGAAGACTGATTTCACATAATTTTCACAGAGTAATGTGAACATTTTAAAAAAAGGCCACAGTTTAATGGGGTACTAATTAAGGTCACAAATGGCTCTCTCTTTAAGCAGTATGCAATGCATTTTCAGGCTGTTCACTAATGCAATCACAGTATGTTTGCAGGGAGTCGTACTTTTGTATAACAAACTGTCGCTGCTTTCATGCATGAATTATAATAAAGACTGGAAGTAACATTTTTAAAAACTCAATTAAAAATAAAAACTTTGGTTGAAGTTTTAGCGAGAATAGGATGCCATGTGTTGGAAGAAGGTGAAAAACATGACGCTCCTCTTTAAAAACTAGAAAACAGAAATAAAACAGGAGTACAGCCCTAGTGGCTGTATCAGAATACTAAAAACTGCCATCTTAGAGGGTGACATAAACACAACTATATGCCCTAACCAGCCTTACAAATAACTACAACAGTTCACTCTAATTTTTATTGTAGCAATTCAGTCATTATGAATTAAAAAAGGCTCCTTCTAAAAGTTTTACCTCCTAGTCCCAGGGTAAAGAAATAAATGAATGTATGCCAAGAAATTCACCCTTCGAGCAAAGCATCTATGTCAAGAACACACAACTTTTCATTAAAGTCAGAGATCTGATCATAATTCCTTGTACTATTAACCATTGCACTACATTCTCTCTTAAGGGTTATGCAACTTAAGGAACTGTCTTGTACATATCAACATGCAGGATGTCATGCGGATTGCCTCAAAGAGGTCCCTAGTGGTAAACCTCTGAAAAAGATTCTACTACTGTTACACTACCTGACATGCACCTGTTCTGCTGATGGTATGAAAGACTCCAACAAGTGATGCATTTTACTTTGCTTTTGGAGTCCTTGGTGCGTAAGGAAAACAGGCAACATGGAAGGTTGCTTTTTATACTAGCAAAGTTTCTTCTTACTCATTCGAACAGCCTGTTACTTAAATGGTTTCTTAAGACTGTGTCTACAATCTCCCGGCTTCTTCCGCTCACAGCAAAAATTCAATTATGGGGAAACTCGAGACCAGTGTGTAGTCACAGAAATTACCTCTGTAAATGCACAATCCGTTACTATATTTTATACTTTAAACATATGCAGCCTAACAAATGAATATTCTAAAACCATTATTGTGCTTATAAAACAGATAGTAAAATCTTGCAAAGAATGGACTTCCAAGATGGCTGAACACTGATCAACAGCTTGATTTCAGCTCTCTGTGTGAAAAACTAAAGTGAGAAGTAAAAGCCAGTGATAGTGTCACCCTGATTAAAATTAAGTTATTGGCTAGTAAGTACACTGCTCAGCAAAAAGCAGGTCAAGCCTCAGCTTTAGTACACAAAATGGCTTCAAGTAATTTGGAGGGAAAAATAAATCAAATGTACTCAAAGGTTATTAAAATAAATGAGACATTTAAGTACATCAACTGAAATAACAAAAAGCTGCAAAATATAAGAAGCTTCAGCTAGCTATTCAGATGAATTGGTAAAAGTACAAAAATCAGAGGATGAAGTGAAGAAAAGGCTGGCTGAGTAAGAGACTTCTCAAAAAAAAGCAGTTTTCAAAACATAACAGAAGACAGAGCACACAGAGAAAACCTCAGATTTTCTGCTGTACCAGAGAAACTGGAAGGAGCAAATTTTATTAATTTTATGAAAGCACAAATAAGTACCTAGACTGGTATTCCACAGCAGGATTTGTTAACTGAAAGGGAACATTGAGTGCATGCTCCACACCTTGCCATTAGAAAGCGGCCCAGAACTTATCAGTAAAGCTGCATAGAGCCAGACCCAGCGCTAGCTGACCTATGCAGCTGCCTTGTGCCTGTGTTGGCTGGGGTGGGGGCTAATTAAAAAAAAAAAAAAGGGAAAATATTCTCTAAATAAAACAAGCCGGAAAATTTTCTGAAAACAGGAGGGCTTTAGGATCTTACGGGAGACTTCTGTCAAGAACAGCAACCCCTAGAAACCTCAGCATTTGGACAAATGTCCTTGATACAAAAGCAGGAAAATCTGATGGATCAAAGCAAGCGTGCTTCATGCCACGAAACAGTGAGTGCAGCAGTCTATAGGATATTAGCCATAGTGTGTGGCTGTGCATGTTCACAGGTAGGTACTAGGCTATTGGCCCTAGGGCCTATATAAGCCTAACCAAAAAGGTACCCTGGCTTTTGCCACCAAAGAAAATGATTTTCCTGTGCCCCTATCAAGCAGAGCCACAGAAGTGATCCCCGGGGTAAATTTCCTATTTCCCATCCAATCATCAAGATTTTTCTGGAAGAGTGCTAATGAGGAGCTTTGTTTAATATAGACAGGTAGTTTGTTCCAGAGTATGGGAAGTCTCTGGGACAGGAATCTATCCCTCTAGCATGTTATGTTTATTGTGGTGACAAGGTTTAGGTCCCTAGAGCGTGTAGCTCGGAGGGATTGGGATTTCCTTAAGTGGAACATGTCCAACAGCTCTGGGTTTGACATAGCTTTGTAAATTAGGCAGAGATTACCTCTGAGTAGGCGATATGTGACTGAGTAAAGCTGGAGTTTTTTGAGACTGTCTACACAGGGCATCTATTTGAGGCTGGAATTCCTCTTTGTGAGGTATTTCTGCGGCCTTTCCAGTTGTTGTAGATGTCTTGTGAGGTACATACCAAAAGGTGCATTGTACTCTATAATGGGTCTAATGAGTGATGAGTACAGGGGAACAATTACCTCTTTTTTCCTGGATGAGAAACCTTATGTGATGAGGTGTGCCACGTAGAAGGATTTCCTGACTACTGTGGCAATGTAATTATCAAAGAAGACTACTGTCCACCTGTGTCCAAGGTCTCTTATCACACTTTCGGTGTTAAGTAGACTACTGCCTATGTGGTAGTTCATGGGTACAGAGTTTTTATCAAAAGGGATGACAATGCACTTTTTAGCATGGAGCTTGAGGCCATGGCTTTGACACCAGGCATCTGTCTCAGTGAGGCCTTTTTGTAGGATGTCCACATCATTAGGAGTTTTGATTAAGGCTCCTAGTTTGCAGTCATCTGCGAACTTCAATAGCCAAAGACCTACTGTGTTAGCCTGTACTTCAGAGAAGTAGATACCAAACAGGAGAGGACCCAGGACGTAACCCTGTGGTACTCCACTTGTCACTGGTCTGAAGTCGGGTTTGGAGTCTGCTACTTTCACAGTGTAGGTTCTGTCATTGAGACAGTTGGAAACCCATCTTGTGACATAGGGATTTATACCCAGTTTACTGAGTTTATCTATAATTCCAGAGTGGGGGATGGTGTCGAAAGCCTTGGCGAGATCTAGATAGGCTGTGTGGAGTGGGATAACCGTCGCTGTGTGCCATTCAGTGGGCACAAAGCCTGAGGTGAGGCTATGACTTAACATTGTACTTGGGTGGGGTGCCAGTTCATTCTGTAGTTCATTTAGAACGCAGCCTGGGATGTTGTCAGGTCCCATGGATGCGGTGTTCTTGGCTTTGGAGAGTGTGATTTTTACCTGTGCAGTTGTAATTCCAGGAACTTTGCCTTCTTCCGGTACAGAGATGGGCCCTTTAGGGGGTTGAGAGGGGGGTAAAGTTAGCAATGAATCTGCCAGGATGTTGGCAATATCAGTTGGTTCTGTGTATTTAGTGCCATTGTGCTGTAACTCAGAGCAGATCTAAGTGTTGCCATTGAGATTCTTGACATAGCTACAGAATGCTTTGCGTGTGTGTGTGTCTATGTGTATGTGTGTAAAGTGAAAATGCCGCAGTTAGGGGGCTGTCTTGTTAAGTGATTTTGCTCAAAGTCAAACCTTGTGTCTTGATGACTGGAAAGAAGGTGCCCTAAATTCCACACCAACAGCCAGTTCTCCTTTAGTGCATTTTGATTGATTGTTTTTGTAAATCACTGAAGATTAAAGTCAATCAATGTCATTCACAGAGTCTCATGGCTGTGCTATTCAGTGTCGGTAGTGCAACAGGCAACATACTTGCCTCTGGTGCAACAGCTTGGGTGTTCTCTGCCCACAACAGGTAGATTGACTGCTGACCCTACTGTGCAGCATTAAGGGGAGAGGGGTGCTACACTCTTGAATGCATCTCCTTTGGATGAGATGCCTAATAACCATGAACCTGTTGTTGATTTGCCAACCAGTCTCTACTGCGTCTCACCAGCACACCATTTCTTTTTTTTAAATGTAACACAGGCAATTTACTCTTCAAGGGCATCAGACCCTGAATTTGTAGATGAAGCACTGAAATGCAAAGTTGTTTGCCAGGAAAAACCTCTTCATTGGATATAGATGTTTTTAATGTGGAATTACTCATATGACTTTTACTTCTGCAGAGATTGTGCATATTGACTGATACTGGTGGATTATGACAGCAGTTTGAGCGGCCTTTTATGGCTGAAATGTTCTGAAATGGGTAGGCTTGTCATTATCAGTTCATATATTTTGTTTCACTACTTACCAGAAAAATGTTAAAAACTACAAATTTAAAACTCACTCTAAAAAGTGGCACTGTATTAAACAAATAATATGAATTAATACAATCAGAAAAATGAGTCAAAGAGCACATGCATTTAAGCATGGTCCTAAAATTGTGTGCAGGGTGCCCATGGTTTAAAAATAGTGCAAAGGAACACTTAATCCGCCACTGGCCAGATGCATTTTCTATAAATTAAAACCAGTAAAACCACAGTACTGACAGTGAGAGAGATTTCTCATTAGCATATTAAAAACCTTTATTCACGCTTTTGTCAATATAGGCTTCTTCTGAGTGAAAACCAGCACCTTAAGTAATCAGTCCAATTACAAATTAACAACCAACTAATTAATATATTAACTCATTAAAAACAAACAATGAGTCAAACGGTATTACATGCCTATAAAACTTATATTATTCTTTTAAAACATAAGATTTCCTATATTTCAAAAAAATATGTAATATTAATGGCATCATTAATGCCCAGAAATTTATCAGCCCGTAATTTTAGTTGCCAAATTGTTTCCTTCTGTTCTAACAAGTTCTTGAAATCATCCCCCCATAATCACTTAACTCTTGCTCTAAAATTGAAAACAAAAACTTTTTGTAATACTTGCAATCTATAGTATGTCTATATAGAACATTCTTTTTATCCTTAGCTTTAATACTGTAAAGATGCTCTTTGATGCATTTTTACAGCCTCCTGGTGGTCATACCTACATAAAAAAGCACTGCACCCAGAACATTTACTAATATAAGCCACCTCCATAGTGTTACAATTAAACCTATCAAAAACTGGGAATGTATAAGTAAAACTGTCCAAATAAATAACTGATCTTTCTAATATAAAGTGACATGCTTCACACTGCCCACATTTAAACATCCCTTTAACTTTATTGGTATCTTGACATGTGGGGTTTATTTTAGTATTATCTTTCTGAAGCAGTGCTTTAATATTAGCACTGTTCTTATAAACAAACCTGGGGGGTTTCCTACAACTCTAACCAATTATTTATTACCTTCTAGTATAGTCCAATTATTCTCAAGGATAGAATGTACAGCGTAACTATCTATGGTCATATCTATACTACAAAATACTTCTCTCCTATCATTAGGACCTTATTCAGCCTATTATTAACATTTACAAAAGTCTCAAGTATAGGTGGGAATTCAGTACTTCTTTTAACAACAATTTTATCTTTTATTTTGTCTAGAACATCCTGTTTGTAACCCCTATATAAAAACATATTCATTATAACTTCCATTTCTTCTTTAAATTTCTTGTCATCTGATGTCATCCTACTGGCTCAAACAAACTGTCCCCTTGGAATATTATTTTTCATAAATAAAGAGTGATTGCTTCTACAGTGCAAACAATTGTTTACAAAGGTGTTTTTTCTGTAAATGGAACTATCAAATCTACTTAACTCAAAGTCCCATTCTAAGGTAACATCTAAAAAAAATACTTTGTTACCAACTCCACCCATTGTGAACTTCAAAAATTCAGATTCTTCATTCATCACTTCTAATAACTGCAAGCAATCCTCCTCAGTACCTTCAATAATGAAAAATAAATCCTCCACAAACCATTTATAATATGTAATATTAACTCTATGCCTAATGTTTATCAGGGTTACCTTTTCCCACCACCCCATTACAATATTGGCAAAAGAGGGGGCTGTGGGAGACCCCATCACAACCCCTCTCTCTTCTGTTTGTAAAATTTATTACAAAAAACAAAGTAATTATTGCCCAATAAAATCTCCAGCACAGGGCAATAAAAGTTAATAAGAACACTGGATATGTTAGTAAACTTATTTAAATAGGCTCTAACATATTTAACTCCTAATTCATGAGGAATGGAAGTAAATAAGGAAGAAACACCTATAGTACACATCTTGTTCAACTCTGGATCATAAGTATAATTATTACTAAAGTTATGAACTTGATCCAAGAAGTCCTAAGAGTCTTTAGCATAAGAAATCGATTCAAGTGAAACAGGATTAAGTATAGAGTCAATAAACAAGGAAATCCCTTCAGTTATATAATTAGGTGCTGACACTATCGGCCTAAAAAGGATGTAGTTTAGAGTTTTATGAATTTTGGGAATTCCAAATAAAATTCCCACTCTAGGACGTTCAACAGTACAAAAAAAAAATCATACAATTCTTGATCTAATAGCCCCTCCATAAAACTTTCATATAGAAAAATATTCACATTTTTGAAACATTTCAAAACTTCTGTTAAACCAACTTGCTTATACTCATCAACGTTGTTTAACATTTCAATCATTCGTTGTTCATACATAGCTTGGTCCATTAATACCAAGCCACCCCTTGTCAACTTTCATAATTCTTAATTTCTTTTTTATTAACTCATTTAATGCTTGTCTTTCTGCACTGCACAAATTAAAAAACATTCTCTTATATTTGCTATTTAATAATCTAATGTCCCTTTCACATACATTTTCAAACACTTTTTAAAGTGTGTATAAATGAGGGACTGTATGCAGATGGTTTAATAAACCTTTGGTTTGATTGTTTAACTCTTTCCATAATATAACTCAAGTTTAATCTATGTAAATATAATTTTAAATTCAATAATGTAAGGGAGACTACAGCTCATTTCCCTGGAACAAAACTGAAACCCAGTTCTAATAAGTTCATTTGTGCTAAACTTAAGGCTACACTGGACAAGTTAAAAATCTTACTTTTGTTATTAACAGTCCATTGAGGATTCGGAATAGGTCTTCCCTCTGCTTTTCATTCCATGTCTCTGTTGTGGCTTCTCGTCCTCCTTCCTTGTTTAAAAAAAAAAAAAAAAAACTTTGGCCTCACTCCCTAGTCCCAAAACTAAAGGGTTTTAGGAGGATTATATGGCAGTTCTTGTATTCTGCTAGTAGCTGCGTTGCTGCCATCACTCGCACTATCGGCGACCCCTTTAAAGGAATCAGATGTGATGTCAGCCTGATGCTGATATGTAGATGTACTCTTTGCCAGCGATTGATGACTCTCTTAAAATAACTATTACCATTCAAGTTCTTTTGCTGTTGCAATTTAAATTTTGGATCAAAGTTAGCAAAAGTAGTGTTGTAAGCCTCAATATTTTTCCGAAGCTTCTTATTTTTCCTTTCCACGATTACCTCCTCCAAATGTTCTAACCTTTGAAAAATATATTCATATTCTCCATTAGACTTATTAACATTTGAGGTCAGTGTAATTATTTGTTGATCTACTAACTGGATATGTTCCTTCATTAGATTTAACTTCTCTTTATTACACAGAATTAACAACTTTAAAAACCCTAGTCCAGCGATATTAAAATATTCAGTCAGTGTTGCAAAGAATGGATCATCATCCCTAGATAGCCCATTCAGGCATTTAAAGAATCTAAGCCCTTTAGGAATGATTTTAGAATCCACACATTGCTGGAAATACTTGATTTCAAGATCCAGGGTTCTATATTTCCTTAATAGCTTTTCAAGTTCATAATATTTTACTTTTAATTCATTTTCAACATGCTCACTATTACAACTTGACTCGATACACTTAAACGGGTCATAATTTATATCCAAAATAGTAGAAACATCCTTAAATTTGGATCTACAGCCAACCTTATTAATGCCAATTGATGGTTTGGAACAATTCAGTTCAACAACCGTATTTTGGTCCTCATCAGTCTCGACAGTCTCATGTCTCAACACCAGCGGCTTATTGTGAATATAAAGTAGTTGGCTCAAAGATCTTATGAGCAGGGCAATGGAAACATTTGCATTCCCTGATAAAATAAGGTTAATTAGGAGGGTATATCAAGGATCAGGGGCAAGAACTAAAGTGTGAGGGTTGGGCTTTGTTAACTTGTGTTTGAAAAGAGGAACCAGACAGGGGTGTCCTCTTTCCCCCTTTGTTATTTACACTTAGACTTGGAAATGCAAAGATATAATTGGTATGGTAATCAAGAAAAGTTGGCTTTATATGCAGATATTATTTTGTACCAGATAAAATCATAAAACATCATCTCAGTGCTGTGGAACATTTTGAGAACACTAAGTTTTTTTGGGATATATACAATTAATGAACATAAAACAAAGGGTATAGATGTAAATTATATACCCACACATGAATTGTTTCAGCACTACCCATATTCACGGGGAGACAATAAGATGAAGTACTTAGAAGTATGGATTAAATAAAAACTTCTGTTGTGGCAGTTAGGGATATGTGGAAAAAAAAACAAACAAAAGATAACACAAAAATTGAGAAACATATGTTCATAGGTAGGTACTAGGCTATTGGCCCTAGGGCATAATTAAGCCTAGCCAAAAATGTTGTGCCATCATCTCCCTCCCATACGGTTTAGTTACCTGTGCCCCTGTCGAGCAGGGCCACAGAAGTGATTCCTGGGGTGAATTTCCTGTTTCCCATCCACTCATCAAGATTTCTCTTGAAGAGTGCCAACGAGGAGCTCTGCCTCACATATATGGGGATCTTATTCCAGAGCAAGGGGTGTCTCTGGGACACAAATCTGTCCCTCCAACAAGTCCTGTTTATTGACAATGTCAGGTTAATGTCCCTTGAGCGTGTAGCTCTAGTGGATTGGCTTTTCCTCAGGTGGAGCATTTCTAGCAATTCAGGGTTTGACATAGCCTTGTATGTGAGGCTGAGATCACCTCTGAGTACGGTATGCGACCGAGTACAGTCTGAGTTTTTTTAGCCTCATGGTATATGGCATCTGTTTAAGGCCCGTTATCCTCTTTGTGAGGTAATTTTGTGGCCTCTCCAGTTGCTGCAGATGTCTTGTTAGGTACATCCCGAACGGGGCATTATATTCAATAATGGGTCTAATGAGTGATGAGTAGAGGGGGACATTAACTTCCTTATTCCTAGATGCAAACTCTTTTGTGATAAGGTGGGCCATGTAGAAGGATTTTCTAACCACTTTGGCAATGCGGTTGTCGAAGGAGTGGTTACTATCTACCAGAGTCCCTAGGTCTCTTATCACACTCTCTGTGATAAGTGGGCTGCCACCTATGTTGTAGTTCATAGGTACTTGATTTTTCCCAAAGGGGACAACAATGCACTTTTTGGCATTTAGTTTGAGGCCATGGTTTTGGCACCACGTATCTGTATCCATAAGACCCTTTTGAAGGCTTTTGAAGGCTGTCTACTTCAGTAGGAGTCTCGATTATGGCACCCAGTTTGCAGTCATCTGCGAACTTTGTGAGCCATAGTCCCTCCGTCTTTGCTTGTACCTCAGAGAAATAGATACCAAACAGGAGGGGTCCCAGGACTGAGCCCTGTGGTACACCACTAGTCACAGGTTTGAAGTCTGATCTAGCGTTTCCTATTCTCATTGAATGGGTTCTATCCGTGAGTCAGTTAGCGACCCATCTTGTAACGTAGGGGTTTATATTTAGGTTGGTGAATCTGTCTATAATTCCCGAGTGGGGAATGGTATCGAAGGCCTTTGCAGGATCAAGGTATGCTGCGTGAACCACCTTTCCCTCATCTATTGCTTTAGTGACCATTTCAAAGAAGTCAACCAGATTTAGGAGACATGACCTTCCCTTTACGAACCCAAACTGGGTGGGGTCTAGGGTTTGTAGGTTACCGATGTCGTCGTTTATGAGTTCCATGATGATGCGCTCCATGGCCTTGCAGACGAGACTTAGGCTGATGGGGCGGGAATTCCCAGGGTCAGTGGTTGCACCTCCTTTATGGAGTGGGATGACTTTCTGTGGGTACATAGCCTGAGGTGAGGCTGTGGTTAAACATGGTATTAAGGTGAGGGGTTAATTCATTTTGGAGCTCATGTAGCACGCAGCCTGGGATGCTGTCTGGTCCCATGGATGCTGTGTTTCTTGCCTTAGAGAGTGCTGTTTTCACCTGGGTGTCTGTGATTTTAGGGGCAGCACAATCTTCTGGTATGGATATGAGCCCTTTGGGGGAGAGGGTGGGGTGAAGTTTGCACTGAACCTATCTGCTAATATATTGGCAATATCAGTTGGTTCCACGAATTTTGAACCATTATGCTGCAGCTCAGAGCAGACCTGAGAGTTGCTATTAAGGTGGAAGCTCTAAGCTCTTTTTTATGCATATGGATAGTAAGACATAAGCAGTGAAATTATTTTTAGTCCCTTTAGTTTTATATACAGGTCAGGCATATTTTTCATAGACCAGATGAGATGTTGCAGACAATAATTAATAAAGAGTTAAAGGAATTTATTTAGGAGGAAAAAAGGGCAGAGAGTTAAGTGCAAGTTGATGTTTCCAAAAGAACAAGATGGTTTAGAATTACCTGATCTGAAGGGATATTTTACAGCTACACAGTTAAAGGTCATATACAAAACACAAGCAGAAAGCTATAATTCAAATGGAAAAGGATGACACAGCAGCAGGGAAATCAATAAATAAGGAGCATATGGGATTTTGGATGCAGATCCATAAACAGAACAACAACAGAATATTACATTTTTCCTCTTAATGATTTGCAGCCTTCCTCAAAGTGCTAAAACACCAGAGCTAATAATACAGTTACAGAGGCTGGGTGTTTACTCCCCCAAAACATGCTGTGTCGGGCAGCCTTGTTATCTTGCTTATATGGTGCATTTTTGCCTCTGGTGAACATACCTGCAACTTAGTAATGTACGTCTTTTGTAGCCTAGTATCAATGAGATTACCAACCCACTGTTGCATAGCCTAAAGGGAAGACATTTGAAAGACACCAGATAAGCTTCTCACTAACAGTCTACAACGTACACAATTTGCCATAACTTTTTTAATGTGCTGCTGCAGTTTTAGCCACACCCAAGTGTCTTCAAGGTCACTAAACCCAACAATTCTCAAAGGCTGGACATCAGACAGGTAAAACTTTTATGTCCGCTTTGTCTTTGCTTCTCTTAACCATTAGCCAACAATAACACCTGCTAAAGTAAATAATAATGAATGCACTCTGTAAGCTCAGTTAGGCTGACTGTACCAACACCTCAGTAGCAACAGTACTTTAACGTAAGGTCACGCAAGGAGTTAAACCACGGTGATGGCAAAGGAAGAGTCAAACCAAGGTGATGGCAAAGGAAGAGTTGAACCAAGGTGATGGCAAAGGAAGAGTTGAACCACGGTGATGGCAAAGGAAGAGTTCAACCACGGTGATGGCAAAGGAAGAGTTCAACCACGGTGATGGCAAAGGAAGAGTTCAACCATGGTGATGGCAAAGGAAGAGTTCAACCACAGTGATTGCAAAGGAAGAGATGAACCATGGTGATTGCAAAGGAAGAGATGAACCAAGGTGATGGCAAAGAAAGAGATGAACCAAGGTGATGGCAAAGGAAGAGATGAACCAAGGTGATGGCAAAGAAAGAGATGAACCAAGGTGATGGCAAAGAAAGAGATGAACCAAGGTGATGGCAAAGAAAGAGTTGAACCTAGGTGATGGCAAAGAAAGAGTTGAACCAAGGTGATGGCAAAGGAAGAGTTAAGCCAGAGTGATGGCAAAGTAAGAGTTAAGCCGCAGTAATGGCAAAGTAAGAGTTGAACCAAGATGATGGCAAAGGAGTTAAACCAAGGCAATCGCAAAGAAAGGGCTGGGGTCAGAATTAACTGTTTTTAAGTTGGGGGCTAGTTCCATGGCTCAGGGGAAATAGATAAAGTCTTGATTACAACTGGGACAGATAAAGTCCTGATTACAGCCTAGACAAACAGATAAAATTCTGATCACAGCCTGGACAGATGGATAAAGTCCTGATTTCAGCCCAGAAAGATGGATAAAGTCCTAATTACAACCCAGACTAGATGAGATCAACTAGTGAGTGAGGCTCCAAAGCAGCCAAGTGAGAGAAGGTGGTAGTGAGAAGCCAGCATAAGCTGATTGGTCTTGGCAGCAGGAATGCATTCCGACACCCATCCTAAATGGATACTGGCATGGCAAGCACTACAAACCAAAAAAGAAACATGCTACAAAACAGAGCCATTACTCTGTATGCTCACATTTAAATTATTCAATACCTGGCACTGTTGTGTTAGTAGGTATTATGTTTGCATTCTTCATACTGTATCATAACCCACTCACACTTAGGTTTAAGTCATCTCATTGCACTTTTTAACACAAGTAACTGCAGAATGACAGAAGAACTTTATGCATTTTGGACTGATAAGGATAAACGTCAGGGGTTTAATGAAGCAGTTAGTGAAAAATGAATGCAAGGCAAGCAGGGTTTAGCTCTACTTAGCAATGGATTGATTACAAGCTGAAAATATTTCAAGTACATATTATACATGGAGACTTTTAGAGACGGATGAAACATGTTTCACTGATACAAATGTCAGTTCTTTCATTCTGATTCACAGCAGACAGACATTCAGCTTATTCTGTAATATGGTTTATACTAATTCTTTATTTTCATACATTCTGTATGTTTATTAATTTTAATATGTTTAAAAATATGGGTTTTGTATTTTTTCTTCTTCCAATCTGTTTCCAAAATTTCATCTCTGAGGGTAAAAATGTCTTTTCTTTTCAGTCGGAGAAACAACAAAGTGTCTCCACACCAAATTTGGTTATCTTACAGTTCTCATAACCTGCTCCCTCCACCCTGCTGTAACTGCCTTCGTTGCCAGCTGAGCCTGCATGTCCTGCTTCCATATGTGCTGCCATAGGCAAAAACTGTTAGTCATCAGTCATTGTAGAAGCAGAGAGAACCTGGGAGTGATTCAGTAGGTTCTTCTACTTTTTGAAGAGTAAATGTCTCCTACAGCTAGACACATTGTACTGCACTGTACTGCTGTGTCAGATATATCAGTGTTTGAGCTGGGCCACTTTTGACCACTGCATGGTAATGACTACTGGACTTAAGCTGACTGGCTTCTACATTACAAAAAAGCAATAAATAGGAACAGAAATGCCACAGTTACATACTTGATTACTTTGCACAATACTCATTTCCCTTAACCCCTACAGTTTTGACCATTTTGATTGGTCTAATTTGGCTTACATATAAAAGGCCACGGACAAACCCTGAAATTGTTGATGATATCAGCAATTCCCCAAATTTCTCTTCGGAGACACTGAAGCTTGGTGAATACATCTATAACATGGCACTGTACTTACCTCAGATTTAGTAAGGCTTACAGTCAATAACACAGAACAAGAGTACTGTCTCTTCCTCCACATCTGTGTTAATTCACTTTATATTAACATTCAGTCATACCTAATCTAAGGTATGTGTAAGGCAGGTATAATCCCCCCCCCAATATTCACTGCAGGAGTCAGTCACTGCACAGTACATAATGGCAGTAAATGCTGATGATATGAAATCTTTGTGCTGCACAATCATCCAATAACTATCTCAGTCAGTCTCTTACTGTATAAAATAGTTGTCAGCAGACGAAGACCCTATTTTTGGTTAATTCCCACATAGGCCTATGTCTCTTGAATGGTTTGAAATGTTATAGTAATATCTTTTAGGCAATGTGTAAGAAGTGGACTTCAACTGTATTTTACTCAAACACAAGGAAAGTATAGCTAAGTGAGTACTTACCTCAAAAGCAGAATTTCAAAAGAAGTATTTTAACATTTATTCACATAGAGGAATCCCTTCCTTCCTCAGCACCCTACATCAGTACATAGTTTCCCAACAGTAACTATGGCATTTCAACACTTATTCACATAGAGGAATCCCTTCCTTCCTTAGCTCCCTACATCCGTACATACTTTCCCAACAGTAACTATGGGATTTCAACACTTATTCACATAGAGGAATCCCTTCCTTAGCTCCCTACATCCGTACATACTTTCCCAACAGTAACTATGGTATTTCAACACTTATTCACATACAGGAAATCCCTTCCTTCCTTAGCTCCCTACATCCGTACATACTTTCCCAACAGTAACTATGGAATTTCAACACTTATTCACATAGAGGAATCCCTTCCTTAGCTCCCTACATCCGTACATACTTTCCCAACAGTAACTATGGTATTTCAACACTTATTCACATAGAGGAATCCCTTCCTTCCTTAGCTCCCTACATCCGTACATACTTTCCCAACAGTAACTATGGGATTTCAACACTTATTCATAGAGGAATCCCTTCATTCCTTAGCTCCCTACATCAGTACATACTTTCCCAACAGTAACTATGGGATTTCAACACTTATTCACATAGAGGAATCCCTTCCTTAGCTCCCTACATCCGTACATACTTTCCCAACAGTAACTATGGTATTTCAACACTTATTCACATAGAGGAATCCCTTCCTTAGCTCCCTACATCCGTACATACTTTCCCAACAGTAACTATGGGATTTCAACACTTATTCACATACAGGAAATCCCTTCCTTCCTTAGCTCCCTACATCCGTACATACTTTCCCAACAGTAACTATGGAATTTCAACACTTATTCACATAGAGGAATCCCTTCCTTAGCTCCCTACATCCGTACATACTTTCCCAACAATAACTATGGTATTTCAACACTTATTCACATAGAGGAATCCCTTCCTTCCTTAGCTCCCTACATCCGTACATACTTTCCCAACAGTAACTATGGGATTTCAACACTTATTCATAGAGGAATCCCTTCATTCCTTAGCTCCCTACATCAGTACATACTTTCCCAACAGTAACTATGGGATTTCAACACTTATTCACATAGAGGAATCCCTTCCTTAGCTCCCTACATCCGTACATACTTTCCCAACAGTAACTATGGTATTTCAACACTTATTCACATACAGGAAATCCCTTCCTTCCTTAGCTCCCTACATCCGTACATACTTTCCCAACAGTAACTATGGAATTTCAACACTTATTCACATAGAGGAATCCCTTCCTTAGCTCCCTACATCCGTACATACTTTCCCAACAATAACTATGGTATTTCAACACTTATTCACAGAGGAATCTCTTCCTTCCTTAGCTCCCTACATCAGTACATACTTCACAGTAACTATGGCATTTCAACACTTATTCACATAGAGGAATCCCTTTCTTCCTTACTTGCCTACATCAGTACATACTTTCCCAACAATAACTATGGTATTTCAACACTTATTCACAGAGGAATCTCTTCCTTCCTTCCTTCCTTAGCTCCCTACATCAGTACATACTTCACAGTAACTATGGCATTTCAACACTTATTCACATAGAGGAATCCCTTTCTTCCTTACTTGCCTACATCAGTACATACTTTCCCAACAGTAACTATGGCATTTCAACACTTATTCACAGAGGAATCTCTTCCTTCCTTCCTTAGCTCCCTACATCAGTACATACTTCACAGTAACTATGGCATTTCAACACTTATTCACATAGAGGAATCCCTTTCTTCCTTACTTGCCTACATCAGTACATACTTTCCCAACAGGAACTATGGATTGGCTACAGCCTTTGATGGTTTTATGATCAATGACAATGCCATTAGATTTGCACAATCATGTTCAAAGCAGACGTTGATGCAACCCCTTTCAACAGTTTTTTCAACAAGAAATGTATCTTCTGCCTGATGACAAAAGGCCTCCCACAGGCATCTTTTATAAAATGTGTAAAACACTGAAATGGATTATGAACTTCAGAAAAAGCCCAACTTACTAAAACGATAATGTGTTACACAGCTACAGTTATACAAACAGCAGGAAGGAGGGCTGCCTAACTGCTGAAATAATGCTATGTCAGGTACCTGCGGTAGTGGTGCTGCGGTAGCATTGTCGCCTCACAGCAAGACGTTGTCCCATTCGATTCTCAGCTAGAGTGTCTTCTGTGTGGAGGCATGCGTGAATGGGCCTGCCTTAGTTGAAGGTTGTGCGTCAGGGCTGGTAACTCGGCACGTAAAAATCCACTACCAAACATTAGCGGACCGGAGTTCCACTGTGTCGACCCCTAACCAGGATAAGTCGAAAGACACAACAACAACAATGGTCTGTTTTAAAGGTACATATTCAATCAGCTGTACTACCCTACATCCAAAGTACTTCAGCAACTGTAATAATATATGAGCTTATCTTAGAAAGTAGAATGAACCTTAAATATTTCACTATTAACAACTACAACTAACTCCTGAATAACAGTGATGGAGCCCTCTATTAAACACACTATTTCCTGATAAAGCCGGCAAATTCTTCATTAAGCCCCCTTCTTGGGATTAATATAGTAGCCCCTTCTCAATCAAATTACAGAGCTCTCTCACCATCTAGGCTTGCAGATAAAGTCAATCAAGCTATATCACACTGTGACCCATTAAAAAAAAAATATCCACTTAAAAATACTAGAGTATGATAAATAGACTAGCTAGAAACATCTGCAAAATGTACCTAAGACAGCCTATGCAGCATTATTTTACTAAACATCAGTTTACCTCTCCAAATCCTAAAACATTCGAGCAAGGTAGAAAACATTATTACCACCTTGTACAAGCACACAGCCATTCTATAATAAATACACCTGTCCCTCTTGAAATACACTGAAGTTCTCAATTAGTTTTAAAACATTGTTCTAAACATCCTAATCTTTGTATTATGCACAGTTACTCTCTTCAACCTCTTTCCATTATGTGCGTTCATATTTGCATACATTTGCTTAAAATCTATCTGATCCCATTTACCTGATATCACTCCTTACACAATTTTCTCAACAAGCTTCCACAATATGTCCATTTTCTGTTCTGTCCAACACCAGCACATCTGAAAGGTATGTACCCAAAATATGGAAAGAGGCGATTATCAACTCAGTCCACACAGAAGAATATTATATTTTAACTGATTTCCACTGGCTAAACTACATATTTTACATAAGGAGACAAAGTGCTGCTAATCAATATCCTTTTTCACCAGAAAACATTAACTCTGGTTACAGATCAGAAATATACTTTATAGATTTATTCAACCCAAAAAGTACAGTTTTGTACCTACCATAAATGTAGATGTCCGATAGGTATGCATCTGCAGTCCTAACATATGGGTTGTCCTGCCTCAGGCAGCCCTTCGGTCGGCCGGATTCCAAAGTCTGGGTCTGGCCTTGGCTGATGTCGCACTTCACCCGACGTCATAGCTGCTGGGGTATAAAGGCATCAGCAGACGCCATTTTCCTCAGTGTTTCTTGCCCCAGATGCCAGGTGCCCTCTAGGAAGGCTAAATTTGGATAAATGCAGATAATTCCAAACAGTAGAGAGCAAAATATATATACCTATATACATACAAACAAATACACCATAATAGATTCCCCCAGCTAGCTAAAAGAGGGGTAAGTACCCTAGGAATACCACAGAGGGGAAGGAGGGTGGGTAATCCTGACTGCAGATGCATACCTATCGGACATCTACATTTATGGTAGGTACAAAACTGTACTATGTCCTTCAAGGATGCATCTGCAGTCCTAACATATGGGTAGAATACCATAGCCAAACTGGGGGAGGAGGCACTAAGATAATGATGGTGTAGTTAAGATCCCTTGCAAAACAGCAGTTGCAAAACCTGCTCGGGATCTGGAGTATAAAGGAAGATTATAATGCTTGGCAAATGTATGCACGGAGCTCCAAGTAGCAGCTTCTAAAATGTCTTTGGTAGCCACTCCTCGTAGGAAAGCTGTAGTGGTGGCTGTAGCTCTTGTGGAGTGAGGCCTGATATTTTCAGGAGTTGTCTTTCCATGAAAAGAGTAGCAGAATCTAATGCAATTTCCTATCCATTTTGAGATTGTCTGTTTTGAAATTGCTTTTCCTTGCACTCCTGTTGCATATGCTACCAGAAGCTGGTCAGTTTTTCTGCTGGCCTTAGTTCTGTCCAGATAGTAGCGTAGTTGTCTGTGCACATCCAAGGTGTGTAGTAGTCTTTCCCCCCTGTTCTGTGGGTTGGGGAAGAATGTAGGTAAATGTATAGCTTGGTTCAAGGATACCCTGGAGACCACCTTTGGCATAAAAGTAGGATTGGTTCTCAGAGACACTCTATCCTGATGGAAGATAAGGAAAGGCTGTACTGCCTTTAATGCCTGTAACTGAGATACCCTTCTTGCTGAAGTGATTGCTAGCAGGAATGCAGTTTTCCAAGATAAGAACTGTAAGTCTGCTGTTGCTGCTGGTTCAAAAGGGGGAAGTGTTAATTTTTCCAGCACAAAGTTGAGATCCCATGCAGGCAGAGGTGGTTTCCTTGGAGGCTTTACGTTTTTGATTCCTCTCAAGAACTGCCTGAGTAGAGGATGAGAGAAGACAGGAGGATCCATGTTGTACTCTGCTGAAATTGCTGATGCATGAATCTTAATGGAGGAGTAGGACAGGCCATTGTGGAACAGTTCTGCTAAGTATTCCAGGATGTGTGCTATGTTTGCCAATGAGACATTTTCTCCCTTTGCTGCACTCCAAATGAGGAATCTTTTCCATTTGGCTGAATATGTTTTCCTTGTGGAGGGTCTGCGAGCCTCCAGGATAATGTCCTTAACCCTCTGAGATAAATCTGGTTGATTTTGTTTTATGCAATATTCCAAGCAGTTAGCTGCAGTGTTTTCATGTTTGGATGCAGGGGCTTGTAGTTGTTCTGCATTAGAAGTAAGGGACATAGAGGTAGAGGCCATGAGTGTGCCCGAGACATGCTTCTCAGTAGCGGGTACCAATGTTGTCTTGGCCAGTCTGGAGCTATCAGAAATACCTTTGGCTGTTCCTTTCTGATCTTCAGTAGGACTTTGTACATCAAAGGAAGAGGTGGAAATGCATATGCTGTCAGGTTCTTCCAGCTGAAAGAAAGAGAGTCCACCCTCCAGGCAAGTGGGTGGTATACTCTTGAGCAGAATTTCTTCAATTGGTGGTTGTGTGGGGAGGCGAACTGGTCTATCTCTGGCATTCCCCATTTCTTTGTTATGGTTTTGAAGATATCTGGATGCAGCATCCATTCGTGAGCATCCGTGGTAGTTCTGCTTAAGGTGTCTGCTAGTGAATTTTTTTTTCCTGGTACACATCTGGCCTGCAGTTGAATGTTGAGATTCAGGGCCAAATTCCACAGGTCCATTGCCATCCGGCATAGAGGGTATGAGTGTGTACCTCCCTGTTTGTTGATGTACCACATGACTGTGGTATTGTCCGTCCTTATCAGCAGGTGTCCTTGTTGGAGGAATGGTCTGAATGCCTCGATTGCATGTTTCACTGCCAGCATCTCCTTTAGATTTATGTGTAGATTCAGCTGGTCTTGGGACCATAGGCCTTGTATACACTTGTCTTCCATGTGTGCCCCCCAGCCTAGGTCTGAGGCGTCCGTAGTGATGGTCTGGCTTGGATGTGGTTTGTGGAAAGGCAATCCTCTGTTCATCTGACAGGCCTGAGCCCACCCCAGAAATTCTTTTTTCAGGCATGGAATAATTGGTATCTGGGCTTCTAGACTGTGCTTGTGTTGAGACCATACATTCCTTAGGTACCATTGTAACTTTCTCATATGCAGCCTGGCATGCGGGATCAATATTATGCAGGATGCCATGTAGCCCAGGGCTTGCAGGACTTTCCTTGCAGTAAGCTGGGATTGTGTTGTTAATGTCATGAAATAGACTGGTAGTTGCTTTTGTTTTTCCTCTGTGAGAAAAGCCATCTGAGTTGTTGTATCCAGTTCTGCACCCAAAAATGTTATCCTTTGGGATGGCACTAGCCTTGACTTTTGAATGTTGACTGTGTATCCCAAGGCTTGCAACAGTTGTATGACACTGGCCAAATCCTTTATTAATTTTGTCTTGTTGTCCGCTTGTATTAGGCAGTCATCCAGGTATGGGTAAATTTGAATTCCCTGAAGCCTGCAATGAGCAATTACTGATGCCAGGCATTTCGTGAATACTCTGGGCGCAGTAGATAAGCCAAAGGGCAATGCTGGGAATTGATAATGCTCTGATCCTGCAAGAAATCTGAGGTGTCTTCTGCAATCTGGTCGTATAGGGACGTGCAGGTATGCCTCCTTGAGATCTAGAGTCACCAGCCAAGACTCCTTGCCCAACATGGGAAGAAGTTGCTGGAGGGTCAGCATTTTGAATTTTGGAACAATGAGGTATGTGTTCAGTGCGGACAAGTCGAGAATAGGTCTCCATTGATTTTCTTTTCTTGGTACAAGGAATAGTCTGGAGTAAAATGCTTGGCCTTGTTCCATAGATGGTACCTTTTCTATTGCTCTCATCCTTAGTAAGCTGAGGATTTGTTTTAGAGCCTCTGTTTTTTGGCTTGGTGGAAGGTTTGGCATTCCTCTCTTTTTTGGTAGAGTGTGGAAGTGAAACCTGTAGCCCTTGTGTATTGTTTGTAAAGTCCATTTGTCTCCTGTAATGCAATGCCAGTTTTCTGAAAATAAAGCTAGCTTTCCGCCCAAGGGTGCTTCCAGTTGTTCCCTGGTAGGCGGAATCAGAGCCAAGTCATTGTGTCTGTCCTGTGGAAGTGGTTGCAGTCGCAGCTGTGGCAGCACTTCTCTGGTTGGCAGGTTGCCATTGACGACCCCTGTAGGCACCTCTTGGTTGACTTCTGCCTCTTGGGTGTCTATTTCTGCCTCTGTGTGCTCTGGAGGTGTCTGGAAAGGACCAATTCTTTGAGGGCCAATTTCTGCTAAACCTCGGAGGTTGGACCTGCAAACAATCCTTGACTGTTTGGACAGATTTTGCTTTTTCTTCCACTTTCTTTAGAACCTCCTGTGCAGGGGAGCCAAACAAACTTTGTTTCTCCATAGGAGCATCTAGGAGTTGACTTAACATGGTCTGGTAAGGATTGCTCTTTTAACCAGGCATGCCTTCGAATCACTGCTCCAGTCATAGCTGATCTAAAAGAAGCCTCCAGTGCATCATAGCCACATTTTAAAAAATGATTACTGACCTGCTGTGAGCTATGTACCAAATCCTGAAGGGACTTACGGTCTATAGGTTCAGGAGAGGACAGCTTTTTATTTAGCTGGTCTAACAAAAATTCCTGGTACTGTATCATGTGAAATTGACAGTTTAAGGCCCTGGCAGAAAGAGTAGCAGATGTATAAACCTTTTTACCCCATCTCTCTAATGCTCTAGATTCCCTTTCCGAGGGAAGAGGGTTTTTGGCAGAGGCAGCTGCAACACCTTTAGGGCCCTGAGAAATGGTTTCTGGGTCTGCAACATGAGCCTTATACAAGTGGTAGTGAGAGTCCGGGACCCTGTAATATCGGTCAGGCTTGGCAGGGGCCGGAGGAAGAGAATCAGGGGCAGTACTGGCATCAGTATATGCATCATCAACAACTGATAGTACAGGAGGTATGGCTAAAGGCCTATGCTGTGGTAAGTGTAAAAAAGTCCTTAGCCTTTTCCTTGAATCTGAAAAATCCTGGCCCTGCCATTGGAAGTGTTCCCTCATTGAGTGTAGGGTTTCCCCAAAAGAAAATTCTTCAGGAGGAGAAGCAGAAGGAATGGAGTCTTCTGCATCAGAATCCTCATAAGGTGAATATGGGCCTTCCTGATGGTCAGATAAATCAGAGCCATCCGAGGAATAGTCTGAAGAGAGAGGTTCAGGGGGTTCAGTCCTAGGCCTCTTGTCTGGAGGGGGTTGAGAGGCCCTGTCTGGGTGAGGTTGGGATCCCCTGATCAAAGAAATAAGGTCCTCAGCAAGGCTGAGTATCTGGGAACTAGAAGTAGGCCTGTGACAGGGAGCTTTTGTAGGTAAGGTCTTGGAAATTTTGGCTGCTTTAGCCCTGGAAAAGGCCTTGATAGACATAGAAGCAGGGGGTCTAGCAGCCCCACGTGCAGGAGTAGAGATGTCTAAAGGAATAGTGTCTGACAAATCCTGGGTGCCTGCTTCTGCAGCAGTAATTTCTGTAGCCGATTCAGCCATGGCCTGTGTGGCCTCAGTTATCGGAGGCATGCTTTCGGCCGAAGGGAGAACCGAGGACTCTGTTTCAGCCGAAACCGAGACACTCGCGGTAGGCCTAACCGTGGTTTCAGCCGAAACCGCGGGCCGCGAGTGTCGGTCCTTTTCCTTGCGCTTTTTAGCTAATTGTGTAGTCGGAGTTTCCGACGGCATTTTATATGCAAAAGCGGGACCAAAAAACTCTTCTGCAAACTCCGACCGACGTCTAAGTGTCCGTCAGTTGAAGGAAGCACAGGCTAAAACAAGCTGATACGTCGTGGTCTGGGCCTAAGCAAGGAAGGCAGTAAGAGAGGAAATCCTTATGAGGTATTTGTTTCCCACAAGTTAAACAATTATTTACTTTGTCTGACATCGGCTGAGGCAAGAAAGAGTCCCCAACGGGGTACTTAGCTTTTTTAGAAGTCTTCGGTAGTAGAAATCTCTGGATCTGACCGACCGGCACTTGCAAACAGCTTCTGCTTCGGGCACCGCGCGGCAAGAAAGACTGAGGAAAATGGCGTCGGCTGATGCCTTTATACCCCAGCAGCTATGACGTCGGGTGAAGTGCGACATCAGCCGAGGCCAGACCCAGACTTTGGAATCCGGCCGACCGAAGGGCTGCCTGAGGCAGGACAACCCATATGTTAGGACTGCAGATGCATCCTTGAAGGACATCAAAATAAGCATGCTTCTCATCAGTATAACATAAAAAAAGAGTGCTTCACTTCTGCAAAATAAAACAGCCTACTTGTTTTGGTTTAATTAAAACAGTTTCCACAGTACCTTGTTATGATAGTGTGTGTCAAAACAGTATCTAATTCCTCCAAGCAATATTCACACTTTTTATACAACCTCAGCGGGACTCGATTCAAGTCCAAAACATCAGCAACTTAACCTCTCTAAAAGTTTCAGAAAACATAACTTCTTCAACAAACTTCAAAGCAAATAGATGTGATGATGTGAGGTATTGCCAACTATGGCAGGAGAAGTAGGGCAGTGGATGTGTAACATATGCCAGCATAGTTAGCTGGAGTTTTGTAAAGAATTATATATCATTTGTATATCAAAATGAGTTGTACAGGTGCTTGTGCTGAAAATGTATTTGTAATGCTGCTTGTGCTAAAAATGTACCAACAGTGGGTCCTGCGGACAGAAGAGAATTACATGTGTATGTCAGATTGTGTTGTAACTGTTGAAATTAATATACTGTAACAGAGGATCCTGGAAGAGAAGAGGTTAATCTCAGTCCAGCTAACTTTGAAAAATAGCCTGAAATTAAATTTCCTGGATTAGACCATAAAAATTGCATCTTACAGTTCAGATTGCAGTCAGAGACAAAATGTCTGTGAAAACCAGGACTAGGAATCCTACTGTATTTTCCTTAGGGGTGAAATAATTGCTACCCTGGAAGGGTGGAAGTTTCTGAAATGGCTTTATAGTTTCCAGCTGCTACAACACATCTATGTGGGAGATTCTGGTTCAGTTTATAGTAAAGGGGTTAGTGTGGGAATCAGAAGTCAGGTGACTAGATGTATGTGATGTCATTCTGTAATCCAGCACTGAAATGATGTTTTAATACAAGATGAGACAGAAGTCTCAGGGCAGTTTGTTTTTGAAACCTGAAAAAGAAGGATCACTCACCTACTTCATCTTGCTTTGCTTTAGTAAGTAACCAGGGAATAGTAATTATTTAGATCAGTCAGGACAATATAGTGAGATTAGTTAAGTACTGTTTTTCTCTATCTGTGTGAATCTATCCATCTGTGTTACTTTTAATATTTCATGTGACTTAAAATTCTGCTGTTTACTGTAAACATATATTTGGCATGTTCATTCTTGTTCTTTTATTAATTATTATTAAACATACTTAAACTTTTCATTGTGGCTAGCCTTTTAGAGAATGTTTTAACCTTTGAGAGTAATTCTATTTGGTGACACTATGGCTGCTCCTGAAAGCCTTGCTGCATTGGTCAAAGACTACCATTTGTATTAGTATTAATTTTACTCAGTATAACTGGGTATCCTTGTAAGAGCCTTAGAGTAGCTGGCTTTGGAGTGTTCTATGGCAGTATCTACCTTACAGTCTGGGTAGAGGGAGCATAGCTGGTAAATGGGTGTCAGCCTTCCCCAGGTGTGTGCTTATGTGAAAATCAAATCTCAAAGAGTATGTGTGCCAGATACTTGGAGCAGGGACACAAAGCACTGGTTTCACAGACAGGGTAGTGGAGAACTTTGCTTGGAACACTTGGCTGAGGAATCAACTCTACAGCTGTGTCAGTGGGTAGTCTTATTTGGGACCTGTCATGAGAGAGAGGGAAACCCTGCCCCTGGATGGGAATGTGTTCCCTGTGTGCTCTTAAGGGAAATTGTGCTTGGTGCACAGAGCTGAATCTGGAAATGTTGTGTGCATGTATTTTTTTGTTCCAAATGAACGTCACTCACCGGTGTCCGTAGTGAGGATTAAGGTTGCCTGATTACTGATTCAGAGGAGGGATGTCAACAATGGGATTTTAACATCAGGTTATAAATAAACCGAGTGTCTTCCATTTTTCCCACCTTTAAACTCCTGAGCTAGGTTCCAGAACATTAACAGGATGGGCTCAAGTTAAATTCTCAACAGCGAAAATATCAAAGGCCACAGACCTCACATATTCTAATAGTTTAAGAGGCACACACCTTGTTTTCACACAACCCCAATAATATGCCACAAAACCCAAATGTAGTACCACTTGATAAATCACAACCTACTCTCCCAAGCACAGCCAGTCACGGGTCACTTCATGCCATTAACACTGCTTTTGCTGATACCATCCTCAAAGAGACAGACATTTCCAATTACTTTATTCTAAGGCTTAAATGAATACTTACTGAATTCACTGGATGTTGCACTAACACTGCTGCAGCTGTTATTGTCTAAAAGTTGTCTGAAAACACTTTGTAACTTACTCTACTCACTCATAGCCATATCAAATTCTGAAATGATTAGTATTGGAGGTTGTGTCATGTTATTACTTGAAATCCAATCTTCCTCCTCTATTCTGCTAGCCTTAAGCAACTTACTTCTTGACAATGATCAGAGCTGCTTAATAATGTAATGTAAGCTATGTGGCCATATCTGCGTCTTTAATTTGTATACACACACACATACATACATACATATACATATATATATATATATATATATATATATATATATATATATATATATATATATATACATATATACATATATATATATATATATATATATATATATAAAATAGGTTTATGATATCCACCCCATCCTACAGACACTGGAGGCCAAGCAGAGGAGGAGGGTGGGAGTTAGTACTTCAACCATGATCAATTATGGCAAATATAACACAACTGTACTGCATTCTTCGTAGTCAATGTTGCAGTACTAAAGCTTGGGATGACCCCCAAAGCTACAGATTAGATGGTTGGCTGTCTGAGGGCCTATGGGATAAGACGTTCTGTAGAATAGTAGTAACAAAACCTGTACAAGTCCTGGATGCAGTGCCTAAATGACAGTGATGGGTAAAGTTGTATACAGAAATCCAGGTGGCAACTTCTGAGATGGCCTGAGTAGGCATGCCTGTTAGGAAGGTAGTGGTGGCTGCTCTGTGTCCATGGAGTATACCCTGACAGATTTGGTAGTTGCTTTCCATGACGAGTATTGCAAAAAGTAACAAAATTAGCTATCTATCTTGAAATTATCTGCTTACAGAATGGCTCGCTTTCTTTTCCTTCTGCAAAGGCCAGCAAAAGTTGATGTGCTCTACTTGGAGACTGTGTCCTGCTAAGGTAGTATGTGATCTGTCAGTGCACATCCAGCAAATGCAGGATTTGTTCAGCTTTATTCTGCAGATTAGGTATACAGCTTGGTTTAAAGAAAACTCGGAAACTAACTTGGGCATGAAAGAAGGATTAGTTCTCTATAGAATACACTGAAGCGTTCTTTGCAGATCGTGGTTTGCAATTCCAAAATCTGTCTGGCTAAGGTAATTTCTATCAGCAGGGTGGCCTTCATGTAAAAACTTTTAGAAGGGCTGAGGCAGCTGGCTCAAAATGTGGTAGGGGAAGGTTTTCCAAAACCTAGTTCTGGTACCAAAAGGGCACAGGATTTCTCCTAGGTGGTCTCAGGTGCATTACCCCTTTAAGAAAATGTGTCAAATGGGGGTGAGTATAGATAAGCAGAAAACAAGGTATGCAAGCAGAAATAGCAGATGCATGTACCTTAATACGTACATAAGAAAGGTTCTGCTTAAATAATTCTGAAAGGTATTCCAGCACTTGATTCATGGCGGCATTAAATGGCATCTTACCTTTGACCTGGCACCAAATAGAAAACCTTTTCTTACTTGACAAGTATGATGTTTTGGTAGTTGATTTTCTTGCGTCTCTCATGACAGATACCCCAGTAGAATAAGAGGCACTGTTTGGTGTTAGAATCCAATCCTCTAGGCCGTTCACCGAGTGTGCTCAGGTGTGAATGAATTACAGATCCACTGTATTGAGTGAGTAGATCTATCACCAGGAGAAGAGTATAGCATCTCTCCTTGCTGAAGATCAACAGAAGGAAAAAGCAGTGTTGCCTTGGCCAGAAGGGAGCTATGAGCATTGTGCTTGGTCTGTCTTACATCACTTCAGCAGTACCCTGGGTATTAAGGGTAATAGAGGGAAGGCATACAGAAAGAGATCGGTCCATCTAAAGAAGGTATCCACTGTCTATGATCCTTGTCTGGAGCAGAACCCTTGTAAATGTCTGTTCAGAGGAAAGGAAAAGAGATTGATACTGGGGTTTCCCCACTGGTGGGTGAGGTCCATGAAGATCATCACCCATTTGTTGGGTTCCAGAAGCTCCATGATCACAGAATCTGCTAAGTGTTGTTTTCACCCACAATGTAGATGCTATTAATGCCAGTTGCAGTTTTTGGTCAGAAGCTATACCTTTATTGCTAAACTCATAATTGTTCTCTGGAAGGCACTGGATCCTTGGATCCCCTCAGCCTAGTACATTGTTCATCTTGCCACTTTCTGCTCTGTCTTGGTCTCTTGCTGTGGGGAGGCCTTCCTTTTTCTTGCCTTGGAGCCAGTGGCTAAGATTTACAGGGGGAACTCCTGTTGCATCTGGGGTGAGAGACAGACACAATTATTTAACTGTTTTGTTTCCCTTTCTTATGTAGTTTCTCAAAAACTTTCTCAGCTGGGGTACCAAAGAAGAACTCCTTATCCAGTGGGGAATCAAAGAGTTCCTGCTTTACCAGTTCTGACAGGGGTTGTCTCCTCAGCCAGGAATGTCTGTGTGTCAGACCCTGTACCAGCTATCCTATATGATGCATCTAGTGCATTAGATTATAATAGTCACCTTTTAGAGTGTGTCTGGACACTTGGAGAGCTGATCTAGCTGTCTCCTGTATGTCCCTCTGTAGGTGCTTGTTCAAGATCCCCTCTGCCTTAGCAATGACCTTTTCTTGTAAAGATTCCATGTACTTTCACATATGGAACTGACAATTAAGACCCCTCATAGCCAGGACTGCTGATGTACAAGTCTTTTCAACAAATCTATCAAGCATTATACTTTCTCTGTCATTTAGTTCATAAGTTGTTGCTAGGTTAACAACTACTAGGACCCTTAAAAGCCTAGCTGCACACCCCATTCCCATATGGATTCCAAGTATCATGGGAGTCTATATGTGTTTGGGGGCATGTTGTTAAGAAGGTAACTAAGGGAGTTGTGGGGATGGATTAAGTTAGGATAATAATTTTCTTATCGATGGCCACTGTCCATAAGAATCATGAGGGCCAGACCAGGGGTACATTTACGATTTCCCACCAAATGTCAATGTTTCATTTGAATAGGGTCAGGGAGGAACTCGGTTTTATATGGAAGGGGAGCCTATTCCAAAGGGAGGATCCTTTGAGACACATCTGTCTATCATGTTCTGTTTACGTCACAAGTATAGTTCAGATCCCTGGAAAAAATATCCCCTCTCAGGAAAACGAATACAAAAGAAAAAAACTTCAGCTCAAAGTAACTCCAGTAAGACTCATATATAGCAAACACATTTTAATAAACACAAGCTTTCACACATACAAGTATTTCATCAGGCATCGTTTCACCTGTTGTGAGCTACCTTGTGCGGTGCTAGGAGACTGAATACAGAGACAGAGCCTTTTAAGTGATTGTGACAAGGTATTCATTTCCCGAATTCTCCTGGTAAGAAACCTTTCATGGGAGTTCCAAGTGTTAGGTTAGACACATGCCAAAGGGAGCATTGTATTCAATGACAGACCTGATAATAGCCGAGAAGAAGGGTACTACAACTTTCTTGCACCTGGATGCCATACCCTTACCTATAGGTTGGGTGACAATGATTTTCTTACTATCTAGTTATCCACTGGTCAAAGGCCAGATTGCTGTCTACATATGTTCTCAGATCCCTTACTACCTGGTCAACTCTTAGAGGTGTTTTATTGATGATGTAATGAACTTGGGTCGACAGTTTCCAGAAGGCCTTTTAATGCTGTTTTTGGCATTCAGTTTTAAGCCATGGCTTTGGCACCGGCTATTTGTCTGGTTAAACCCTTGTGCAAGATGTTGGTGTCTTGGGAGTAATCTATAATGGCACCCAGTTTACAGTCATCTGAGAACTTGGTGAGCCAAAGACATTGAATGTTAGCCTTGATTTCCCAGAAGCTGACACCAAACAGGAGCAGGCACAGCAAAGAGACCTAAGGTACTTTGCAGATGACCTGTCTCTTGGTGAAGATGGCCTCACTAATCCTGACTTTTTGGGTCCTGTCTGCGATTCATCCAGTAATCCATTGTGTTATGTAGGCACTAATGCCTAGCTCAGAGAGCTCGTCAGCAATGCCTGAATGGGGTATTGTACTGAATGTCACAGCCAGGGTCAAGATAAGCAGTATGCACTGTTTTGCCCTTGTCCATTGCCTTGTTGATCCTCTCAAAGTAGTCTACCAGGTTACACAGGCACAACTTTCCTTAACAAAGCCAAATTAGGATGAGTCCAGTGTCTGTAGGTTGCCAATGTCCTTGTTTATAATTTCAATGAAAATTCATTTAATTGCTTTCCATATTAGGCTCGTAAGAGTGATGGGTCTATAGTTCCCTGGGTCAGTTTAAGGTCTGCCCTTATGGAGGAGATGACTGTTAAAGTCCCCCATTCACTTGGAAAGTAGCTTGTTTCCAGGCTGTAGTTGAAAAGTCTCTCAAGTGGTCCACATAGGTCAAGTTTTACACCATTCGGAAGGCAACCGGGGATGCTGCTGGTGCCCACAGAGGTGGTGTTCTTGGCTTTAGTGAGTGCTGCCAGCATCTGTCCCCTACAACAGTTGGGGGAAGTATGCTGCAGGGGATTTCACCAGGAGAAGCTGTGGGGGTGAGGTCTGAGCTGAATTTATCAACCAGTAGATTTTGCTATGTCACCCTGAACAGTGAAGGTGGTGCCATTCACCACTAGGTTCTGGACATAGCTGAAGAAGGCCTTGTGATTGTTCTTAGCCTGTGATGGTATCTGAACAAGCAGATGATGTAGTTGGACTTAATTAGACCTCTTAGTTTCTTGTTTAGGTGTATAAGAGAACACTTAGCTTTATGGGAGTTGTTCTTCCTGATTTTGGCCACGAGTTTTTTCTTTTATTATATATCCTGTTTAGGTGAGGATTTCACCAAGTGGGGTTTGTTTTGGGTTTACTTCTGGTAGGTATGGCAGCCTCTTTGCAGTCATTCACATGCTTGTACATGGACTTCCTAAATTCTACATTTGATTACTTTATGTTTTCTCTCCTTATCCGCCTTTCTTTCTTGCTTTTTTAACACTCCAATTTACAGTTATCTACAGTCAGGTTCTTGTAAATATTCCTACTCAGGGTTTATCCTGCCACTACTGTATTGGATCTTTTGAAACTTATATATAAATATTTTGTCTTTGTTTATTTCATTTTATGTAAATGTTTCTTCTCAATATTACTATTGTAATTTTTAGTCTTTGTATTAATTACTGTTTTTTTGCAATGTCTGTAATTGAAATTGGAGCTTTTCTCCTCGGGTCTCCACTGAAAATGGACCAACACGGTTAACAAATGACAATAAATAAATAAATAAATATAATAAGAAATAATTCTACATAGACATTTGTGGTCTTAAGGTTACAAGGAGCCTTGCATTTTGACAAAATGTCACTTAATAGGATAATACCTTATGACAGTTCCTAATGGTTCTCCTGTTTTTTTTTTTTTTACTTCAAAGAAGACAGGTTTCTGATCTGACCTCACTAGTGAGGACATGACACAGGGGAGAGTGCAGCATTCTCCCATGCCGGTGAGTACCAGATCCAGTTTGTTTGATCTCCTGGTTGAAGTATGCACTATCTGTTCCAGAGTGGTTGTGTTAATAAAATCCAGGAAGCATTGTACCTGTAAGTTTGAGGCAGTGTAAATATCCCAGTCTATGAGCAGTTAGTCACCCATGATTAGGGAGCATGGTTAGATGGAATTTAAAAAGGCATTTAAAGGTGTGCAAGCACATGATTCCGTAATTAACAATTCTCATTCAGGAAAACAATATTTTTTTCTTAAACTATATTTAACCCCAGAGCATGAAGTTGTTTGAAAAAAAAACAACCTGCTATGTTTTTTAACACCAAACGAAATCTCATAAAAATTCTGTAATAATGCTGGATAAGTCTTCCACTTAAGACAAGAGCATTTCATGTCACAATCTTTTGCCATATCTTGTAAGTTTTATATTTTTTTGGAACTAGTTCAACACAATAAATGGGACCCAAACAGAACTCACTTCTATGTGACAAACTGAAAGCTGGTTAAAATATATCCCTAGTTCTCTAAAACATGTAACTATAAGTGGAAAATGATAGCTAGGAAAGGAGTGGAGGCTCTATTTACCTAAAGCATTATTATTACAGGTGAGTAAGCCCAATTACACAATTAAAGGTACTCAGCCCTTGACAAATCCTGACTATTAGCACTGCAAGGCCCAGTAAAGGGCAACAATCTACTAATGGGGAAAATAAATCTACAGCCTGAAAGGTGTCTGTGGCACTGGACTGAATGTTAAGGTAACAAGTTTCTTTTTTTTTTCAGTAACCATTTTCAGTACAACAGCCTAATAAATCTCAACTAAAACCTGCATGGTAACAGTCTTGGTCTGATAAACCCTCTCAAAAAACACTCAACATTTAAGTTCATCCATTTTCAAGCTGTTTCATAACATGAAACACTCTAGTCCATTTTGTGGGAATGTTTTTTTTTTTTTTGGAAGATGGGATAACTGGCTCCAGGTATGTACATAAGAAAGAAGTAAGGCCATGAGTCCTTGTTAATATTCAACATCCTAGGAATAAAGCTGTTTTCACAGTAACATAAGGCCCATGGTACAAAGAGAAAAAGAAATACCCTAATAAATATGCAAGCATGGAAACACTAATATTGGTTCCAAGAACCGCTTTATCTTGATAGATAGATAAACAATCCTTGTCCACTATAACAGCCTTTAATTCACTGATTAAGTTGGCCAATGTAAAAGTCATAAGAAAAGCAACTCCTCAAATCATAAATGTCATTTACGCTTCATAAAGTACCTTGAAAGTCAAACCCACAAGTAAGGCTAAATAAATATTCAAAATCTTGGCCAGGAAGAGGTCCTTTCTTGGAAGTCACTGATACAATAACATCTGGAGAACTGTTTCATAGTACTGGAAGAAGCTCAGGAACCACAGGTTTCATGAAACAATTAAGTTATAACAGAACTCAAATAAGTCAGAAGAAAGTAAGGAAACGGATTTCTGAGCAAGAGAAAATAAATCGTTCAATACATGTGGGAAAGATGCAAGTTATAGTGAAACATTCCTGGAAGTACACCAAAATTCCATGTGGGAGTGAGTATAAGTGTATACAGTGGATGGGTTTCCAACCTGAACAAGCAATTCCTTTACAGTAACAGAAAATATTTACAGTTTAAGTTCAGAGGTCAAAAGTCATGGTGAGAGATGGTTACTATACTTAAGCTATGTTACTCGTGGAATTCTCAGCTCAGGGATTTATACATCGATAGACAACAAACTTGTTGATTTCAGTCATGGATTACAGCAATGGCACCATTTGGTTATTCTCATCGGGTCATACTCAAACTAGAGAGGTCTTTGATTGCATGCCTTTGGGAAAACAAAAGATAAGAAATCAGAGGAAAGAGAGGTAATGCATGCAGGAAACTACCCCTTCTTCAATCTAGGAGAAGAAGAGCACACATTACTACTGGCCTTGTCTTGAGATACTTGCATGAATAGTACAGAATGAGGCTTGACATAAAATAACAGCAGATCTATATCTACTGTACCAATTGTGTAAAACTTCCACACCAATGAACACATGAGCTGCCACCTGTGGTCATAAACTGATGACACATTGCCAGTGTCTGCCCAGGAATCCAACTGCCCTTGGACCAATTCTGATGGACTAACTTTGTTCTGAATGCTGAGATGCCACAGCTACAAGGCTTGTCCAGCACAAGGCAATTGCACGTGTACTCCTTTAATGTCTATGTGCAGATCAAAGCAGCACTGTCACCTTGAACTATACCCCCTTGTACTTCAGCTATACTACAGATGTTCTAATGTTACAAAGACTGCTCTGGTTTCTGGAAAGTCCACTGGACTGAGTTCTTCTTACTGTGCCCATTTAACACCTACCTAATCTGTAATCAAGAGACCCAGCTAAGAAAATATGAAGACTGAAACAGCAATAGCTTTACATTTCCTGCATTTGTGTGGTAAGCTATGAACTAGAATTTTGCTTACTGCTAGCAAAAGATGTTGCAGTTCATTACTCTGATTCCACATGGATGTGGATGCAACTTGTCTGATCTCATGTATGACAAATATCACTGACAACCCAAATTCTGAAAAAATTGGTTTTGCTAGCATGGTAGTAAATACCTGGAGGGCTCACAATTACTGTAGAAAGTCTGATCACTCCGACAGATAAGAAAATATGTCCCGTGCTCTATCAGCTGATGTACTCTAGCTCTCCGGCAACCCCCATGTTGCCCAATAAGAGTTTTTTAAATAAATCAGAAATGTATGCACTTCATCTCCACACCAAATATTTGGATTCATTTTTCACTTTATTCTAGCAACAGTGCAGTACAGTACTAAGGAAGTGCTACACACCTGGTGTACCTTCTTTTGGATGAAACATTAAGCCAAGGTCACACCTGCCGGAGATATTTTTAGCTGCGTTATCTATATACACATCAAATAAGATGGATACTCAAGATACAAACCATCCTTCATGGTATCTGCAGTCACAACAAACTCTCCAGAAGAACTATGCTATGATATGACATGAAATTTTTAGACCTATATTATTGGCATTTACAAATATGTACCCCATTCCTTACATTCCTCCTCCTTGTAGTTATATATTTTATGACCCAGTCTCAGCAACTTCAGCATCCAGGCCTAGCTAATGCTGCGGGCACTAGTCAGTTTGACATATATACACAAATATACATGCATAACCACCACATATTAAGGAAATAAATATAAAGTCACATGCTGGCTACTGGCAACTCAACTTTTATTCAATCTAGTGCTTCAGCAGTTTGACACCCAAAGTAATTTACTGGGCTCTAACTTCTCCCCTAATCCTACAAAACTCTGCACCTCCTCTAATCTCCAGATCACTCTTACAATGAAAAGTAAAGCAACCAGAATGAACAGCTGAGGGCTCTTTTTTTGGCATTTAGCTGCTTTTCCAATTCTGCATTTGGTGATTTTTGCCTTTGCTCCTTCGACTGGATCATTGTTAATGTATTCCCATACATCTTTTTTTTTGGTGGGGGGATTTCTTGTCAAGCACTTCTATGGCCTCCCCTGCTCTCATACTGGTTTTCTTACCATTATGTACTTTCCATCAGCAGTTAATCTTATTCTGCAGTTTGCTCTGCAATAGACATTTTTTCTGTCGGTTTCTCCCAATGACTTTTTTTTTTTATAAACAGATCTTTGCCTGCATTTGCTCTGCACCAGACATTACTGGTACAGATAAAATGGGCAAAAAAAATACATGATTTAAGAGTTTTCAAAATGCAATCACATGATTCCACCCAGGATAAGAGCACAAAGTGTGTCGTGGGCTTGGATGTTTCACAGCTGGATTAAAAATAATGCTGGTACTAGTTTTGACCCTAGAATGTACACTGATATGAAAAATAAACTAAGTAATGACTGCTTCCTACAGATTACTCTTCTGAGGACAGGCAAAAGAAAAAAGATAAAATACAACTATGAAGATGTCCCTTCTACTGCTACTCCCAGAGTCTCCATCCAAGAGGATTAGAATCAACAGTAGCTCTTAAAAAGTTAGCTGGGAACATATGTTTTAGGAGTGTAATGAGTTGGCAGATTTTAAAAATTTCCTATAGAATACTGTCAGAAATACTGGGTCATCAAATGGCTAAAACTCAACAAATGGTTCTTTTGAGCTGGGCATAGGATCTGAATTGCCTAGACATAGTAAGGCCTTATTAAGTTTAATTCTACTGGTTGCCAAAAAAGCAGTTACTAGAAAATTGAAATCAAGGTGTAAACCAACTGTATTAAGTAATTAATATTATAAAAGAGATACAAGAACTGGAAGAGGTGTCTTTAGAAAAGGGAAGGAGTAAATTACTTATAAACAAATGGAAACTGTGGGAACAATACATACAGAAAAATATCCGGGAGGGGAGAAACACCAAGACTTAAAGGAAGGAAGGAATTGAGAAAATTAAGTAGTGTTGGACTGATGAGTTATAAAGAAAAGATATGTGATGTATGATGCATGTAAATGGAAAAAAAAATGTTGATGTATTTTTCTTTTCTGTTAATGTATGACTGCCTGTGTCTTAAAATAAAACTCCACCACAGAACTCGAAAAACATTTTTCCCATTCTATCTTTGTTTTTGAGCTACTTTAATGCTTCAAAGTCATTCCAAGTGCTTCTTTTACAATTGTAATGCGTTTCCCTCAAAATGGCAGAAGATGGAGCCTCCCTTGGTAACATGATCCTGTTTTCTTGCTTTCATTCCTTCTTCCCAGAATACATTTCAAGTCCTCTGTTTGTTTGTGTCTTTCGGCTTTTCCCGGTTAGGGGTCGCCACGGCGGAACTCCGGTCCGCTCTGTATATTATTCAAAATAAACATAAGGAAGTGGTGTTGTTTTCTCATGCCATTAAGACAGAATAGCAGGACTATGAAACCAGTCATCTAAACACACCTTCTGTAACAGAGCAGCTACTCTGTTTCCCTGACTGAGCCTAATTTATGTGTCTGTCAGAGCTTGTTCCATGCTACAAATAGATGTTAGCTACTTACAGCAAAAGAAAGTAGGTAATCAGCAGGCTTTTGTAATGGGATTTTTTTTGCAATTCTAAAATAACCGAAAGACCTTCCCACACACTCTCATGCTGAGGTGTGAAAACTCTTACTGCAGTTAATGATCCTTCCTGTATCATAAG